>NW_025746875.1:80000-82770 GCF_021184085.1 Oncorhynchus gorbuscha
CAGAGTTTCCTAGTTTCTGACTAGCATGTGAACATGGCATACGTACAGTATACTAAAAGAATGAACAAACCATTCATTTAAAGTACACTTTAATAAGTGTATTGAAGTGTAATAATAGTATATGAATAGAATACTTACTAGAAAAGTACATCTCGTATTTAAAGTATATTATATACATTTGTAGTATATTTAAGTATACTTCCTTATATGTGTAATGTATTTAAATATAATTTATTTTCATTTGGGGATAAATACTTCTGCTAGAGGACTGATTTGAAAGATAGATCTCATTAAAAAGTAGTATTTAGTGGTTTGACTTGGTATTAGGTTAATTTCCTCTCCGTTTAATTAGGAAAAGCAACAACAACAAAACTAAAACTAAGTGTCCAAATAAATCATTTCAGTCCTTATCTCTCAATAGCTTGATTGAACAGACGTTTAAACCTTATTTCTAAATAGCTTGACTGGACAGACGTTTAAACCTTATTTCTAAATAGCTTGACTGGACAGACATTTAAACCGTATTTTTAAATAGCTTGACTGGACAGACGTTTACACTGTATTTCTAAATAGCTTGACTGGACAGACGTTTAAACCTTATTTCTAAATAGCTTGACTGGACAGACGCTTAAACCTTATTTCTCAATAGCTTGACTGGACGTTTAAACCTTATTTATAAATAGCTTGACTGAACAGGCGTTTAAATTTCCAATAGTTTTATTTATAAATAGCTTGACTGAACAGACGTTTTAAACCTTATCGGTTTTCTCTAGCTTGACTCCATAGCTTGACTGAACTTGCTAAAATAGCGTAGTGTTTCCCCTTGAAGTAGTGCTCTGCAAGAGCCGCGGCTTTGTGGAGCGATGGGTAACGATGCTGAGGGTGACTGTTTCTGCAGAAGGTCCCTGGTTCGCGCCCGGGTATGGGCGAGGACGGTTTGACTGTTACATTGATGCTGTTGACCCGGATTACTGGTTGCTGCGGAAAAAGGAGGAAGGTAAGGGGGTGAGTGTAACGGATGTATTTATAAAATAGCGTTTCAATCGGTTACGTCACTTGCTCTGAGACCTGAAGTAGTGTTTCCCCTTGCTCTGCAAGGGCCGCGGCTTTTGTGGAGCGATGGGTAACGATGCTTCGAGGGTGACTGTTGTCGTTGTGTGTGCAGAAGGTCCTGGTTTCCGGGTATAGACGGTTTAAAATTATACTGTTACATTTAAACCTTATTTCTAAATAACTTGACTGAACAGACGTTTAAACCTTATTTCTAAATAGCTTGACTGATAAGACGTTTAAACCTTATTTCTAAATAGCTTGACTGGACAGACATTAAAACATATATTTAAAAAGTTGGTAAAAGTGATCATATGACCGGTGTCCAAGTCTGTCATGTGACCTCCAGTGATCATATGACCGGTGTCCTAGTCTGTCATGTGACCTCCAGTGATCATGTGACCGGTGTCCAAGTCTGTCATGTGACCTCCAGTGATCATGTGACCGGTGTCCTAGTCTGCCATGTGACCTCCAGTGATCATGTGACCGGTGTCCTAGTCTGTCATGTGACCTCCAGTGATCATGTGACTGGTGTCCTAGTCTGTCATGTGACATTCAGTGATCATGTGACCGGTGTCCTAGTCTGTCATGTGACCTCCAGTCAGACCAGGTTCTTTCTGTCCGTCTTCTATTCATGAAATAACTCTCTAATAGACCTTGTTTGTCCGCTGAGGACCTATTAAACACTGATCCGTATTCATCTCTCAAACAAAACCAGAAAAGAGAGGGTCCGCATCGCAAACAACATCCCAAACTAGGGCCAAAGTAATGCACTATGTAGGGAAAAGGCTGCTATTTGGCACACAGCCAGGAATACCCACTACCAGCAGCACAACTCCACCTCAAAAAGAGCAAGGCCAACAGAACAAAACAAGCTGAATAAAGAAGGACTTCATTAGATCTAAATGAATAGTCTCCTGGGTCCATGACTGTCCTCCTTTCCTTGGGCCAAAGGATTACAAGTCCTTAATTGCTTTTTATCACCTAGCCCTGTGATTTCCATCCAGCAATCAAGTGGCTTCTTCCATTTAATTTAAGTGTCTTGCGATGATGAGAAAAGAGAAATATGTCCCTCACTACTCTCTCTGACCTGGAGTACAGACTGAGAGAGACTAGTCTCACTACTCTCTCTGACCTGGAGTACAGACTGAGAGAGACTAGTCTCACTAGTCTCTCTGACCTGGAGTACAGACTGAGAGAGACTAGTCTCACTACTCCCTCTGACCTGGAGTACAGACTGAGAGAGACTAGTCTCACTAGTCCCTCTGACCTGGAGTACAGACTGAGAGAGACTAGTCTCACTTCTCCCTCTGACCTGGAGTACAGACTGAGAGAGACTAGTCTCACTACTCCCTCTGACCTGGAGTACAGACTGAGAGAGACTAGTCTCACTACTCCCTCTGACCTGGAGTACAGACTGAGAGACCTAGTCTCACTACTCCCTCTGACCTGAGTACAGACTGAGAGAGAGTAGTCTCACTACTCCCTCTGACCTGGAGTACAGACTGAGAGAGACTAGTCTCACTACTCCCTCTGACCTGGAGTATAGACTGAGAGAGACTAGTCTCACTTCTCCCTGACCTGACCTGGAGTCACTACTCCCTCTGACTGAGAGAGACTAGTCTCACTACTCCCTCTGACCTGGAGTACAGACTGAGAGACTAGTCTCACTACTCCCTCTGACCTGGAGTACAGACTGAGAGAGACTAGTCTCACTACT
>NW_025746876.1:0-22500 GCF_021184085.1 Oncorhynchus gorbuscha
TGATAGCCTTACGGAGGAATAGCTGCACTGTTTGTATTCAGTCATGTTGCCAGACACCTTGCCCTGATTAAAAGCAGTGGTTCGCGCTTTCAGTTTCACGCGAATGCTGCCATCAATCCACGGTTTCTGGTTAGGGAATGTTTTTATCGTTGCTATGGGAACGACATCTTCGACGCACGTTCTAATGAACTCGCACACCGAATCAGCGTATTCGTCAATATTCCCATCTGACGCAATACGAAACATGTCCCAGTCACGTGATGGAAGCAGTCTTGGAGTGTAGAGTCAGCTTGGTCTGACCAGCGTTGGACAGACCTCAGCGTGGGAGCCTCTTGTTTTAATTTCTGCCTGTAGGCAGGGATCAGCAAAATGGAGTCGTGGTCAGCTTTTCCGAAAGGGGGCGGGGCAGCCTTATATGCGTCGCGGAAGTTAGAGTAACAGTGATCCAAGGTTTTACCACCCCTGGTTGCGCAATCGATATGCTGATAAAATTTAGGGAGTCTTGTTTTCAGATTGGCTTTGTTAAAATCCCCAGCTACAATGAATGCAGCCTCCGGATAAATGTTTTCCAGTTTGCAAAGAGTTAAATAAAGTTCGTTCAGAGCCATCGATGTGTCTGCTTGGGGGGGGATAAAGCCATGACATAAACAGATTTTCCAAGCGGTTTAAAGGCACAGTCAACTTAGTGTATGTAAACTTCTGACCCACTGGAATTGTGATACAGTGAATTATAAGTTAAATAATCTGTCTGTAAACAATTGTTGGAATAATGACTTGTGTCATGCACAAAGTAGATGTCCCAACCAACTTGCCAAAACTATAGTTTGTTAACAAGAAATTTGTGGAGTGGTTGAAAAACGACTTTTAATGACTCCAACCTAAGTGTATGTAAACTTCCGTCTTATATTTTTGTGATTACATGTACTTCTGATACTTAAGTACATTTAAGACCAAATACTTTTAAACTTTTACTCAAGAAGTATTTTACTGGGTGACTTTCACTTTCACTTGATTTTCTTTTAAGGTATCGATACTTTTACTCAAGTAGGACAGTTGGGTACTTTTCCCACCACTGGGAATGAATGTATTCTGCTGCGTGGTCCACGGAACATGTTGACAATGTAACTAACACAGACTCATTCTGTTCAGGACAACCCAGGGTATAACACAGGCTCATTCTGTTCAGGACAACCCAGGGTATAACACCATGTCATCTTGTAACTAACAGGCTCATTCTGTTCAGGACAACCCAGGGTATAACACAGGCTCATTCTGTTCAGGACAACCCAGGGTATAACACAGGCTCATTCTGTTCAGGACAACCCAGGGTATAACACAGGCTCATTCTGTTCAGGACAACCCAGGGTATAACACAGGCTCATTCTGTTCAGGACAACCCAGGGTATAACACAGGCTCATTCTGTTCAGGACATCCCAGGGTATAACACAGGCTCATTCTGTTCAGGACAACCCAGGGTATAACACAGACTCATTCTGTTCAGGACAACCCAGGGTATAACACAGGCTCATTCTGTTCAGGACATCCCAGGGTATAACACAGGCTCATTCTGTTCAGGACAACCCAGGGTATAACACAGGCTCATTCTGTTCAGGACAACCCAGGGGCTCATAACACAGGCTCATTCTGTTCAGGACAACCCAGGGTATAACACAGGCTCATTCTGTTCAGGACAACCCAGGGTATAACACAGGCTCATTCTGTTCAGGACAACCCAGGGTATAACACAGGCTCATTCTGTTCAGGACAACCCAGGGTATAACACAGGCTCATTCTGTTCAGGACAGGACATCATTCCAGGGTATAACACAGGCTCATTCTGTTCAGGACAACCCAGGGTATAACACAGACTCATTCTGTTCAGGACAACCCAGGGTATAACACAGGCTCATTCTGTTCAGGACAACCCAGGGTATAACACAGGCTCATTCTGTTCAGGACAACCCAGGGTATAACACAGGCTCATTCTGTTCAGGACAACCCAGGGTATAAGTGCGCATTTGGGCTCACGGGTGTTTGGCTTGTATGATGTCAAAGCGGTATTTATTATAAATCTCAAAGTATCCTCTTTCAAAATACATCGAGTCCTCGTAATTTACAGTATTCCCTTCACTCAGACAACAACAAATGTGGAAGAAGTTGCCTAATTATCTGGAGGGATGGGGGGCGACTTCTTGTTGCGCGTGGTGCACAAGTTCAAAACGTCTGTCAGTCAAAACCCATACAGAGCTGTGAGGCGCAGAGCCAGAGCTGTATAACATGTTACTATACAGCCACTGTGTTCCAATGTAGGTGATTATCAGTGTCCAAATCAGCCCTTTTCAACCTGTATACTGACTGTGAAGGACTACAGGAAATAAACTGTTTATATTTTCTATAAGAGTTTGGTGTGTGTGTGTGTGTGTCCAGTGAAAGGAACCTGGTCGTGCTGGGCGTCTTGGTCTCACTGCTCTGCCATCTGTGGAGGTGGGCACTACCAGCGTACCCGTACCTGTAGCAACCCTGCCCCCGCCAACGGAGGTGACATCTGCATCGGCCTGCACACTGAAGAGGCCCTGTGCAACACACACACCTGTGAAGGTATGCAGAATGAACAGATTCACAGATGACAGATATGCAGCACTCAGTCATACACAGATACACAACATTCAATCATATCCTGCACAGGTACACATATTTGCAGCATTCGTTCATACAAATATTGTTTTAAAAATGTTCCGCATTCAAAGTAAGTCATTTAATTTAAATGATGGTGCATAAGTCATGTTAAGGTTATGTAGCTGCTATGCTGAGTTCACTGTGGCTTTGACTTATAGTGGTACCACAACTCATCATCCTCTCTTCTCTCCGTCCACCCTCTCCTCTCTCTCCGTCCACCCTCTCCTCTCTCTCCGTCCACCCTCTCCTCTCTCTCCGTCCACCCTCTCCTCTCTCTCCGTCCACCCTCTCCTCTCTCTCCGTCCACCCTCTCCTCTCTCTCCGTCCACCCTCTCCTCTCTCTCCTCCAACCCCCTCCACTCCTCATCTGCTGTTCCTCCAGGTGGCCGGCTGCCGTGGTCAGAGTGGGGGGAGTGTGACGAGGAGGGGCTGCAGCATCGCAGCAGAGAGTGTGGGGAACGGGAGGCAGACCCCAGCCTGTGTCAGGGCAATGCCACTGCGAGCAGGCCCTGCCAGCCCCCCGAGGTGCAAGGTCAGTCCCCAACATTTTGAACACACTGCTAAATAGCCAGCTGACCATCACTTTATGGGCAGTGCTTGGTTGGTCTTGCTGCAGAAAATGGTACTCTGTGATTGTGGGGAGCTTTGACTCTATTGGCTGGTTGAATTGTGCAATGCAGTAACAGTCTGTTTCTCTCTTGGTTCCTCCCTATTTCTTTCCTCTTCTTCTATTTTTCTCTCTCTATATTTTTCTCCGCAGTCGTTCTGCCTGGACAGGATAACGATCAGCGCTGTGGGGGTAAGTGACTCACGAGAATCCCCTCCCCCATCCCAGTGGGGGGTTACAGGGACCCCAAGGACATGGAGCGTGACTCTCGCCACCCCCTTCTTCCCCCCTCTCCACTTGTTTTACACCCTTCCCACTCCCGTTGAATCACAAACGAACCATCGCCACCCTGATTACACACAATGCTATCATTCCTAAAAGCTTTAGGCCTAGATTCAATCAGATCAAGCGTTAACGCGCGATAGCAAATACCGGCAGCTGATATGTTGGCGGTGTCGGAGATGTAACTGTGTTGGAGCTGTCAAATCAGGGAGCAGCTGCTGTTGATCATTGTCCAGAAGCCACACCCCGTCCCACTCGCATTACAAGCTCACAATGACAAAGTGTAGAATGTATAGAAATAATTGCTCTCAAATCAAAAATCATTAAACAAAAATAATGAGGATTTCTATCAGCCTAATCAAGGTGTAGATTACATCTCACATTCCAGAGTTAAAACTTCTAAACAAGACTGCAAGGGATTTCTCTTAATGCGACACCGTTCAGCCAATGGCAATGTCTGCTTTAGGAATGATGCCAGGAGCCGCTTGTGGATCTGACAACTCTAACGCAGTTCCAACTCTGACACTGCCAAAACAACCGCTATATGGATGTAGGCTAAAGCGGATCTGATTGAATAAAGCCCTGTTCACATTGGCAGTTTGAAGTGATTCAAAAAAAAAAAAAATCATATCTGGTCCGAATCTGTTCTTTTTCCTGCAGTCTGAACAGCCAAAAAGTACATGGGATCAAATATTTCAAGACATATTTCAAACCACCTTTGTAGGTGGTTTGCAATCAGATGCAAATTGTTTCCTGGCTGTGCAACTTCTGTCTGAACGGTCAAATTTGATTTATTTGGTGAATATTGTTGCTTACTAACTAGTGGGTTGACAGTTTTGACAAGACCATGTGGAAGCTAATTAGCTTGTTAATTTAAGAACAATTTACTGAATGTGCTAGAAAGCTAGACAGCTAGCTAGCTGACGGCTGTGGCTAGCTGGCTGACGGCTGTGGCTAGCTGGCTATGGCTAGCTGGCTGACGGCTGTGGCTAGCAGGCTGTGGCTAGCTGGCTGACGGCTGTGGCTAGCTGGCTGTGGCTAGCTGGCTGACGGCTGAGGCTAACTGGCTGATGGCTGTGGCTAGCTGGCTGACGGCTGAGGCTAGCTGGCTGTGGATAGCTGGCTGACGGCTGTGGCTAGCTGGCTGTGGCTAGCTGGCTGTGGCTAGCTGGCTGACGGCTGAGGCTAGCTGACTGGAGCTGGCTGTGGCTAGCTGGCTGACGGCTGTGGCTAGCTGGCTATGGCTAGCTGGCTGTGGCTAGCTGGCTGACGGCTGAGGCTAGCTGGCTGATGGCTGTGGCTAGCTGGCTGACGGCTGAGGCTAGCTGGCTGTGGCTAGCTGGCTGACGGCTGTGGCTAGCTGGCTGTGGCTAGCTGGCTGTGGCTAGCTGGCTGACGGCTGAGGCTAGCTGACTGACGGCTGTGGCTAGCTGGCTGACGGCTGTGGCTAGCTGGCTATGGCTAGCTGGCTGACGGCTGTGGCTAGCTGGCTGACGGCTGTGGCTAGCTGGCTATGGCTAGCTGGCTGACGGCTGTGGCTAGCTGGCTGACGGCTGTGGCTAGCTGGCTGTGGCTAGCTGGCTGTGGCTAGCTGGCTGACGGCTGAGGCTAGCTGGCTGATGGCTGTGGCTAGCTGGCTGACGGCTGAGGCTAGCTGGCTGTGGCTAGCTGGCTGACGGCTGTGGCTAGCTGGCTGTGGCTAGCTGGCTGATGGCTGAGGCTAGCTGACTGACGGCTGTGGCTAGCTGGCTGACGGCTGTGGCTAGCTGGCTGACGGCTGTGGCTAGCTGGCTATGGCTAGCTGGCTGACGGCTGTGGCTAGCTGGCTGACGGCTGTGGCTAGCTGGCTATGGCTAGCTGGCTGACGGCTGTGGCTAGCTGGCTGACGGCTGAGGCTAGCTGGCTGACGGCTGTGGCTAGCCGAAAAGGATTAGTTTTGAAAGATGGATCATGTTATCCTTTGAGGTTTAAAAAATAAGTGTTCTTCCTCTATGAATTTGAACATTCAAAACAACAGGGAGGCATTGTTGTCACCTTAGCCTGTTAGATAACTTCTGAGTGATAGGAAGCACGAGCACCACCAATCAGGCTACACCACCGCGCACACATCCGTCGTTACTATGACAACTAGCATAGCAACGTCAGCAAATGACTGCTGTCTGAACACACACAAATCTGATTTGGTCACTTGTAACTTGCTGTTTGGACAGTCAGTATTCCAAAACAGATTTGAAGAACTAATTTGAGTCTTAAGGCGTGCAGTGTGAACATGGCTTTAGTTTCAGTATGATTCTTGGTCTTTTGAGTGGATCCTCTCATGACAAAAACATTATGGAGCTATTGCAATGTTGTGAGTAGTCTTGGGTTCAAATACTATTTGTAATCTTTCCAAGACCAGGGTTCACACTTTTAGAAATGTTCCATTTAGTCAGGAAAGCTCAATTAAGCACAGATAAGGCATTTTAACTGATTTCAAATCGTATTTGAAACCAGGTCTGATCACTAGCTGCACCGGTTTGAACTCACAATTGTTAGGGAACAAGACTACATTGCCAAAACAAACATATTGGAACATATTAAATCAATGATGATGTAGTAAATAATACCAATGATAGCAAACTCTGTCCCTTTCTCTCTCCTCCCAGCAGCCTTCTCTCTGTTCCACCTGATGGCCACGGGAGCGTTGTGTTTCTTTGCAGCGGTGGGGCTGTCGGTCCTGGTCTACGCCTACTGCCAACGACTCCACAAGCCCTCCCAGGAGTCAGCCGTCATCCACCCCACCACGCCCAACCACCTCAGCTATAAGGGCAACACGACGCCAAAGAACGAGAAGTACACCCCCATGGAGTTCAAGGTGGAGTATTCCACTCTCTCTACCCCCCACGCTTACACACAGGGAATGGAACAATCAGTTAGGGCAGAGTCAGACCTGCAGGTTCAGATAGATAACATTGGTTTTCTTTCAAATACTTTTCATTAAGTCTGCCTGGAGTGCCAGATGGGTGGGGTTTGCACTTTTGGAACTACTCCATTGGTTCCATTGCATCAGGTGAGCCCAATCAAGCACAGATGAAGAATTTGAAAGAAAGTAAATATTATTTGAACATAGGTCCGCTTCAAATACCAAATATCAGACCTCAAATGGTCAGGTCATTGTAGTCCTTGCTTGTCTGATTGTGCCTATTTTGCTCTTTGGTAGAATGGCAGAGAGACAGTGTCCGTCCGTCCGTCCTGCCCTTGTGATGTCCCAGTGATATACCATCTGTTTGCCTCCTACTCTTTATTAATGTGTTCATTAGCCTGTTAACCTATCAGAAAGGAGGGCGAGACTCACACAGCTGTGTTTGATTAATCGAGCCATTACTTGAATTAATTAACTAACGTCTGCTCTTTGGCTGTCCACACACACACACACACACACACACACACACACACACACACACACACACACACACACACACACACACACACACACACACACACACACACACACACACACACACACACACACAAACCATCCCTCATGTCCTTCCTGTGTCTGCCTCTCGCCATGGTTACCAGCGATTACCACCATGGTTTGTCTGTCTGAGACCCCCTAAAGGGATCGGTAGTCCATCTGTGTGTGATTGATCGTGTCTACTTGTTGATACAGTTTTATGTATTATACTATCTGTGTGTGATTGATCGTGTCTACTTGTTGATACAGTTTTATGTATTATACTATCTGTGTGTGATTGATCGTGTCTACTTGTTGATACAGTTTTATGTATTATACTATCTGTGTGTGATTGATCGTGTCTACTTGTTGATACAGTTTTATGTATTATACTATCTGTGTGTGATTGATCGTGTCTACTTGTTGATACAGTTTTATGTATTATACTATCTGTGTGTGATTGATCGTGTCTACTTGTTGATACAGTTTTATGTATTATACTATCTGTGTGTGATTGATCGTGTCTACTTGTTGATACAGTTTTATGTATTATACTATCTGTGTGTGATTGATCGTGTCTACTTGTTGATACAGTTTTATGTATTATACTATCTGTGTGTGATTGATCGGGTATACTTGTTGATACAGTTTTATGTATTATACTATCTGTGTGTGATTGATCGTGTCTACTTGTTGATACAGTTTTATGTATTATACTCCCATACGTAGAATGTATGCACACATGACTGTAAGTCGCTTTGGATAAAAGCGTCTGCTAAATGGCATATATTATTATTATTATCTGTGTGTGATTGATCGTGTCTACTTGTTGATACAGTTTTATGTATTATACTATCTGTGTGTGATTGATCGGGTCTACTTGTTGATACAGTTTTATGTATTATACTATCTGTGTGTGATTGATCGTGTCTACTTGTTGATACAGTTTTATGTATTATACTATCTGTGTGTGATTGATCGTGTCTACTTGTTGATACAGTTTTATGTATTATACTATCTGTGTGTGATTGATCGGGTCTACTTGTTGATACAGTTTTATGTATTATACTATCTGTGTGTGATTGATCGGGTCTACTTGTTGATACAGTTTTATGTATTATACTATCTGTGTGTGATTGATCGTGTCTACTTGTTGATACAGTTTTATGTATTATACTATCTGTGTGTGATTGATCGTGTCTACTTGTTGATACAGTTTTATGTATTATACTATCTGTGTGTGATTGATCGGGTCTACTTGTTGATACAGTTTTATGTATTATACTATCTGTGTGTGATTGATCGTGTCTACTTGTTGATACAGTTTTATGTATTATACTATCTGTGTGTGATTGATCGTGTCTACTTGTTGATACAGTTTTATGTATTATACTATCTGTGTGTGATTGATCGTGTCTACTTGTTGATACAGTTTTATGTATTATACTATCTGTGTGTGATTGATCGTGTCTACTTGTTGATACAGTTTTATGTATTATACTATCTGTGTGTGATTGATCGTGTCTACTTGTTGATACAGTTTTATGTATTATACTATCTGTGTGTGATTGATCGTGTCTACTTGTTGATACAGTTTTATGTATTATACTATCTGTGTGTGATTGATCGTGTCTACTTGTTGATACAGTTTTATGTATTATTTAGAATGTATGCACACATGACTGTACTATCTGCTAAATGGCATATATTATTATTATTATCTGTGTGTGATTGATCGTGTCTACTTGTTGATACAGTTTTATGTATTATACTATCTGTGTGTGATTGATCGTGTCTACTTGTTGATACAGTTTTATGTATTATACTATCTGTGTGTGATTGATCGTGTCTACTTGTTGATACAGTTTTATGTATTATACTATCTGTGTGTGATTGATCGTGTCTACTTGTTGATACAGTTTTATGTATTATACTATCTGTGTGTGATTGATCGTGTCTACTTGTTGATACAGTTTTATGTATTATACTATCTGTGTGTGATTGATCGTGTCTACTTGTTGATACAGTTTTATGTATTATACTATCTGTGTGTGATTGATCGTGTCTACTTGTTGATACAGTTTTATGTATTATACTATCTGTGTGTGATTGATCGTGTCTACTTGTTGATACAGTTTTATGTATTATACTATCTGTGTGTGATTGATCGTGTCTACTTGTTGATACAGTTTTATGTATTATACTATCTGTGTGTGATTGATCGGGTATACTTGTTGATACAGTTTTATGTATTATACTATCTGTGTGTGATTGATCGTGTCTACTTGTTGATACAGTTTTATGTATTATACTATCTGTGTGTGATTGATCGTGTCTACTTGTTGATACAGTTTTATGTATTATACTATCTGTGTGTGATTGATCGGGTATACTTGTTGATACAGTTTTATGTATTATACTCCCATACGTAGAATGTATGCACACATGACTGTAAGTCGCTTTGGATAAAAGCGTCTGCTAAATGGCATATATTATTATTATTATCTGTGTGTGATTGATCGTGTCTACTTGTTGATACAGTTTTATGTATTATACTATCTGTGTGTGATTGATCGTGTCTACTTGTTGATACAGTTTTATGTATTATACTATCTGTGTGTGATTGATCGTGTCTACTTGTTGATACAGTTTTATGTATTATACTATCTGTGTGTGATTGATCGGGTCTACTTGTTGATACAGTTTTATGTATTATACTATCTGTGTGTGATTGATCGTGTCTACTTGTTGATACAGTTTTATGTATTATACTATCTGTGTGTGATTGATCGTGTCTACTTGTTGATACAGTTTTATGTATTATACTATCTGTGTGTGATTGATCGTGTCTACTTGTTGATACAGTTTTATGTATTATACTATCTGTGTGTGATTGATCGGGTCTACTTGTTGATACAGTTTTATGTATTATACTATCTGTGTGTGATTGATCGTGTCTACTTGTTGATACAGTTTTATGTATTATACTATCTGTGTGTGATTGATCGTGTCTACTTGTTGATACAGTTTTATGTATTATACTATCTGTGTGTGATTGATCGGGTCTGTGTGTGAAGATACAGTATGATGTAACTGTGGGAGAGAATCTCAATTGCATACTCCTTGTGTCCTCTCCTCGCCTCCGTCTCAAAACCCAAAGCCAGAGGTCCCGCACCTTGACCTTCTCCACCAATGGGTTTTGAGAAGGAGGCGAGGGGAGAGATTCTCCCTGAGTGTTATTGAGTGGTACAGTAGGGCGTTGCAGGGAAGCGGAACTGGAAACAAAAATGAGCTTTCTCATTGGACGAGATCAGGTAGCGCCTCCTGCCTTTAGAAACATTTTCTCCCATGTTGCACCTACTGAACACCCCCTGTTCTGTTTCCTTCTGTCTTCCACAGACGCTGAACAAGAACAACCTTCTCCCGGACGAGAGCTGCAACTTCTTCCCCTCGTCCCTCTCGTCCCTCTCGCCCCTCCCCTCCCTCCCCCAGAATAACGTTTACACCACCACCTACTACCCAGCACCCCTGGGCAAATACGACCACCCCTTCCACCCCGACTCACCTTGCAGGAACTATATGCACCACAGTTGAGACAGGACCCCCCCCCCTCCAACTCTCTTCTCTATGGGAAGTTGGAAACACTCCTGCACCCCAGACCCTTCCCCGTTTCCTCTCCTCTCCTCTATTGAGTGTGTACTTTGCTACAGTGAGGGGAGCTGTGTTAACGACCGGGCAGACCCTTGAACTGGGTGTGTCCTCTCAAGGGGAGAACCATGCACGTTCTTCTCCATCACCAGTGCGGAGGTTGAACTGTCCCTGTCAACCAACAGGAGAATCATTTCGTATCATTGTGACTGTTCAGTTGATATGACTGTTTTATGACGTTGTTTTTCTACTCTACTGTGCAGTACAGCAACTCATCTCAAGACGAGGAAGTAGACTGGACCATGTGGAATGCTGGGAGTTGGAGTCTTATGAGGGAGCTGGGCTGTAGCAGCCTTATGGTTCAGTATGGAGATTCACTACTTGTGGAATCTGTTCTAAAACAACACTGTTAAAAGTCTCCTGTAAAACCCTACGGTGTCAGATCATGTATATCACAAAAACCTACAGACGTTACATTTGATCTGAGGAGAATATAAGACATTGTGGTTTGTATTCGATATAGACGTTCCCAAAGGATACCGTACTGGAATATGCTGACCAAGACACCTCCCAGCTCTAAAAACCGGCTTTATGATGGTGAAAGTGCAGAACTCAATGACACTGACAGTATGGGCACGTTTGTCATGCTTCTGCTCACCAACTTGTTTCTCCTGTCTGTTTGTCTGTTTGTCTGTTTGGACACGCTGCATCAGATTAGCCTCATGGTCAGGTGCTCCCGCAGTGTGGACTAACAGAGAGGGGAAGGGAGTGAGGGGCTGGTACTGCTTTCATCTGAGCAGCCCAAGGACTCCTTAGCCACATCCCAAATGGCACCCTATTCCCTATATAGTGCACTACTTTTGATTGGAGCCCAATTGGCCCTGGTTGAAAGGAGTGCACTATGTAGGGAATAGGGAGCCAAATGGGACGTGGCCATGGCCTCTGAAAGGGTTTATAATCCTGTAACTACCTGCACCGACACCCAAAAATGACAATGGCGGCGATTCAGAGTCGATGTAAAAGGAGCAATTTTGAGAAAAAACATGTATTTTGAACAACCCAGATACTCAGCTAAGGCTCAGCGATCCTGTCTCACCACCCTCATCCCTTCAAATGGATAGCTGTCTCACCACCCTCATCCCTTCAAATGGATAGCTGTCTCACCACCCTCATCCCTTCAAATGGATAGCTGTCTCACCACCCTCATCCTTTCAAATGATTCGTGTGTCTCACCACCCTCATCCCTTCAAATGGATAGCTGTCTCACCACCCTCATCCCTTCAAATGGATAGCTGTCTCACCACCCTCATCCTTTCAAATGATTCGTGTGTCTCACCACCCTCATCCCTTCAAATGGATCACTGTCTCACCACCCTCATCCTTTCAAATGATTTGTGTGTCTCACCACCCTCATCCCTTCAAATGGATAGCTGTCTCACCACCCTCATCCTTTCAAATGATTCGTGTGTCTCACCACCTTCATCCCTTCAAATGGATAGCTGTCTCACCACCCTCATCCCTTCAAATGGATAGCTGTCTCACCACCCTCATCCCTTCAAATGGATAGCTGTCTCACCACCCTCATCCCTTCAAATGGATAGCTGTCTCACCACCCTCATCCCTTCAAATTAATAGCTGTCTCACCACCCTCATCCCTTCAAATTGATAGCTGTCTCACCACCCTCATCCCTTCAAATGGATAGCTGTCTCACCACCCTCATCCCTTCAAATGGATAGCTGTCTCACCACCCTCATTCCTTCAAATGGATCACTGTCTCACCACCCTCATCCCTTCAAATGGATCACTGTCTCACCACCCTCATCCCTTCAAATGGATAGCTGTCTCACCACCCTCATCCCTTCAAATGGATAACTGTCTCACCACCCTCATCCCTTCAAATGGATCACTGTCTCACCACCCTCATTCCTTCAAATGGATAGCTCTCACCACCCTCATCCCTTCAAATGGATAGCTGTCTCATCACCCTCATCTGGTTAGCTGTCTCACCACCCTCATCCCTTCAAATGGATAGCTGTCTCACCACCCTCATCCCTTCAAATTAATAGCTGTCTCACCACCCTCATCCCTTCAAATTGATAGCTGTCTCACCACCCTCATCCCTTCAAATGGATAGCTGTCTCACCACCCTCATCCCTTCAAATGGATAGCTGTCTCACCACCCTCATTCCTTCAAATGGATCACTGTCTCACCACCCTCATCCCTTCAAATGGATCACTGTCTCACCACCCTCATCCCTTCAAATGGATAGCTGTCTCACCACCCTCATCCCTTCAAATGGATAACTGTCTCACCACCCTCATCCCTTCAAATGGATCACTGTCTCACCACCCTCATTCCTTCAAATGGATAGCTCTCACCACCCTCATCCCTTCAAATGGATAGCTGTCTCATCACCCTCATCTGGTTAGCTGTCTCACCACCCTCATCCCTTCAAATGGATAAATGGATGCATCAAATTGTAAATGTGAGAAAATGATCTGTATACCAAACCTTGACGTGAAGCATGATGAATACAGTTAGTGTGTAAGGACACTGTTTCATCATCATGCTACAGGAACATGTGTTTGGCATGTTGGTATTTTTATTTTTTATTTCACCTTTATTTAACTAGTTAGGCAAGTTGAGAACAAGTTCTCATTTACAATTGCTACCTGGCCAAGATAAAGCAAAGCAGTTCGACAGATACAACGACACAGAGTTACACATGGAGTAAAACAAACATACAGTCAATAATACAGTAGAAACAAGTCTATATACAATGTGAGCAAATGAGGTGAGAAGGGAGGTAAAGGCAAAAAAGGCCATGGTGGCAAAGTAAATACAATATAGCAAGTAAAACACTGGAATGGTAGTTTTGCAATGGAAGAATGTGCAAAGTAGACATAAAAATAATGGGGTGCAAAGGAGCAAAATAAATAAATAAATTAAATACAGTTGGGAAAGAGGTAGTTGTTTGGGCTAAATTATAGGTGGGCTATGTACAGGTGCAGTAATCTGTAAGATGCTCTGACAGTTGGTGCTTAAAGCTAGTGAGGGAGATAAGTGTTTCCAGTTTCAGAGATTTTTGCAGTTCGTTCCAGTCACTGGCAGCAGAGAACTGGAAGGAGAGGCGGCCAAAGAAAGAATTGGTTTTGGGGGTGACCAGAGATATACCTGCTGGAGCGTGTGCTACAGGTGGGAAATGCTATGGTGACCAGCGAGCTGAGATAAGGGGGGACTTTACCTAGCAGGGTCTAGATGACATGGAGCCAGTGGGTTTGGCGACGAGTATGATGAAATGTGGATTGAATGGTGGCAGATAAGGTCATCACCTGGATCACAATACTGGATCACTCAGCACCTCCTCCACTAGATCACAATACTGGATCACTCAGCACCTCCTCCACTAGATCACAATACTGGATCACTCAGCACCTCCTCCACTAGATCACAATACTGGATCACTCAGCACCTCCTCCACTAGATCACAATACTGGATCACTCAGCACCTCCTCCACTAGATCACAATACTGGATCACTCAGCACCTCCTCCACTAGATCACAATACTGGATCACTCAGCACCTCCTCCACTAGATCACAATACTGGATCACTCAGCACCTCCTCCACTGGATCACAATACTGGATCACTCAGCACCTCCTCCACTAGATCACAATACTGGATCACTCAGCACCTCCTCCACTAGATCACAATACTGGATCACTCAGCAGCTCCTCCACTAGATCACAATACTGGATCACTCAGCACCTCCTCCACTAGATCACAATACTGGATCACTCAGCACCTCCTCCACTAGATCACAATACTGGATCACTCAGCACCTCCTCCACTAGATCACAATACTGGATCACTCAGCACCTCCTCCACTAGATCACAATACTGGATCACTCAGCACCTCCTCCACTAGATCACAATACTGGATCACTCAGCAGCTCCTCCACTAGATCACAATACTGGATCACTCAGCACCTCCTCCACTAGATCACAATACTGGATCACTCAGCACCTCCTCCACTAGATCACAATACTGGATCACTCAGCACCTCCTCCACTAGATCACAATACTGGATCACTCAGCACCTCCACTGGATCACAATACTGGATCACTCAGCACTGCTTCCACTGGATCACAATACTGGATCACATTACTGGATCATGTTATGGTAATCATCTGCAGAAGGAGATTTCCATACTGTGTGTGTGTGTCTTGCTGGGCCATTCATTGTTGTATATGTTACTGTGAGTGTGGAGAGTATCAATGTGATGATATTAGAGTAGTGATGATCAACTCCTATCTATTCCAGTCATTCAAGTTGTTCATGTTACAGATCTGAGCCCCATATAAACTGATGATACTGAGCTGATGGTAGGACATCTTCACCTAAATGATACTGAGCTGATGGTAGGACATCTTCACCTAAATGATACTGAGCTGATGGTAGGACATCTTCACCTAAATGATACTGAGCTAATGGTAGGACATCTTCACCTAAATGATACTGAACTGATGGTAGGACATCTTCACCTAAATGATACTGAGCTGATGGTAGGACATCTTCACCTAAATGATACTGAGTCTGGAAGTTTACTGTGAAGGTTCTCAAACTATTCATTCTCCATTCGATGAATATTAAGTCATGTTTTCTTAAACAGCTAATCTTAATTTGTTCATAGATGCTGTTCCATGCTAAAGGCAATGAAACCGAAAGTCAGTATGGTTTGTAAAATGTATATTGTATAGCTTTTCTGTATTTTCTAAGGCTTCTAGTTGTAAAAATGGATATGTTTTGTAAATATCAAGAAGGAGATGGAGGTTTGTACCTGTCAGTAACAGAGGTTTGAGTTGTTCTCCATCATGGATTTGATGTGAGTGCCAGTCTGTTTGTGCTGTCATGCCAACCCCTCATCACTCATTGTCACATGGCTTGACAATGACCAATGGGGTTGGCAGGAGGACAAACAGATCAGGGACAAGGCTAGATGTTATGTAGCATAATGTTCAACCCTGTAATGTAATGACAGATGACAGATCATAATGTTCAACCCTGTAATGTAGTAATGACAGATCTGGGACCAGCCTATATACTATGTAGATTAATGTTCAGCCCTGTGATGTAGTAATGTAGCCACACATATGTTTAGCTGCCATGGTATCTGTTACCCTCAAATCTCAAGATACAACCCTCTTCATGTATTTCAATGAGTTTAATTGTGTGTGTGTGTGTGTGTGTGTGTGTGTGTGTGTGTGTGTGTGTGTGTGTGTGTGTGTGTGTGTGTGTGTGTGTGTGTGTGTGTGTGTGTGTGTGTGTGTGTGTGTGTGTGTGTGTGTGTGTGTGTTAAAAATTTAAAATAAATTAAAATAAATATTACTTGTACATTCATCGTTGTGGACACATTCACTTCATTTTGTCATCGTGATTGGACATGTTGCTGTTGCATGTTGGAAAAACACCAATCAGAGGGCTCTGCACCCTTCTACGCAATCAACCAGGTGGTACTGTCAGCTGGGTATTGTAGTCCTGCTCACAAGTTATTGCTCTTTTCCAGAACTACAAACATGGCTGTTGGATTTGCGAATTGAGACTTTTTAATCACTGCCTTTTAGACACTGTGAATTTTTTGCTACTCTATATTTTTGTATATTGTACATTGTAAAAAATGAATAAAAATTAACTTTGGTGCCAAACATGTCAACTGTGCCCTTCTACATTCACTAGGAAGCTTGGTTGATCACTCCATTGTAAAGACACTACCATTCAGTTAGCATCACTAAATCACTAGGAAGCTTGGTTGATCACTCCATTGTAAAGACACTACCATTCAGTTAGCCTCACTAAATCACTAGGAAGCTTGGTTGATTACTCCATTGTAAAGACACTACCATTCAGTTAGCCTCACTAAATCACTAGGAAGCTTGGTTGATTACTCCATTGTAAAGACACTACCATTCAGTTAGCCTCACTAAATCACTAGGAAGCTTGGTTGATCACTCCATTGTAAAGATACTACCATTCAGTTAGCCTCACTAAATCACTAGGAAGCTTGGTTGATTACTCCATTGTAAAGACACTACCATTCAGTTAGCCTCTTGCTCTTTCCCTACAGTCACCATGTATTTAAACTGTATTTATGCTGAGGCTTGACTTCAGTCTTCCTACATATATGGTACATGGCAACAAGAAGCATAGATTTGGCCAACACATACAGTACAGGATAGATACAATCAAAGCCCTTTTTACATCAGCAGTTGTCAGACAGTGATTTAGAGGAACCCATCCTAAAACCCCAAAGAGCAAGCAATGCAGATGTAGAAGCACATTAGCTAGGAAAAACTCCATAAAGGCAAGAATCTAGGAAGAAACCTAGAGAGGAGCCAGGCTCTGAGGGGAGGCCAGTCCTCTTCTGGCTGTACCGGGTAGAGAGGAGCCAGGCTCTGAGGGGTGGCCAGTCCTCTTCTGGCTGTACCGGGTAGAGAGGAGCTAGGCTCTGAGGGGAGGCCAGTCCTCTTCTGGCTGTACCGGGTAGAGAGGAGCCAGTCTCTGAGGGGTGGCCAGTCCTCTTCTGGCTGTACCGGGTAGAGATGAGCCAGTCTCTGAGGGGTGGCCAGTCCTCTTCTTGCTGTACCGGGTAGAGAGGAGCCAGGCTCTGAGGAGTGGCCAGTCCTCTTCTGGCTGTACCGGGTAGTGAGGAGCCATTCTCTGAGGGGTGGCCAGTCCTCTTCTGGCTGTACCGGGTAGAGAGGAGCCGGTCTCTGAGGGGTGGCCAGTCCTCGTCTGGCTGTACCGGGTAGAGAGGAGCCAGGCTCTGAGGAGTGGCCAGTCCTCTTCTGGCTGTACCGGGTAGAGAGGAGCCATTCTCTGAGGGGTGGCCAGTCCTCTTCTGGCTGTACCGGGTAGAGAGGAGCCGGTCTCTGAGGGGTGGCCAGTCCTCGTCTGGCTGTACCGGGTAGAGAGAAACCAATCTCTGAGGGATGGCCAGTCCTTTTCTGGCTGTACCAGGTAGAGAGGAACCAGTCTCAGAGGGGTGGCCAGTCCTCGTCTGGCTGTACCGGGTAGAGAGGAACCAGTCTCTGAGGGGTGGCCAGTCCTTTTCTGGCTGTACCAGGTAGAGAGGAACCAGTCTCAGAGGGGTGGCCAGTCCTCTTCTGGCTGTACCGGGTAGAGAGGAACCAGTCTCTGAGGGGTGGCCAGTCCTCTTCTGGCTGTACCGGGTAGACAGGAACCAGTCTCTGAGGGGTGGCCAGTCCTCTTCTGGCTGTACCGGTTAGAGATATAAGAGTAGGTGTGGCCATTAAAGCCAGAATACAAGACTATACATCATACATCATACACACACTGTCTCCAACTGACTGTTTCCAGTGCTGTGTGAGTCCCAGCTTGACTGTTTCATCACCAGTACTGTGTGAGTCCCAGCTTGACTGTTTCATCACCAGTACTGTGTGAGTCCCAGCTTGACTGTTTCATCACCAGTACTGTGTGAGTCCCAGCTTGACTGTTTCATCACCAGTACTGTGTGAGTCCCAGCTTGACTGTTTCATCACCAGTGCTGTGTGAGTCCCAGCTTGACTGTTTCATCACCAGTACTGTGTGAGTCCCAGCTTGACTGTTTCATCACCAGTACTGTGTGAGTCCCAGCTTGACTGTTTCATCACCAGTACTGTGTGAGTCCCAGTTTGACTGTTTCATCACCAGTACTGTGTGAGTCCCAGCTTGACTGTTTCATCACCAGTACTGTGTGAGTCCCAGCTTGACTGTTTCATCACCAGTACTGTGAGTCCCAGCTTGACTGTTTCATCACCAGTACTGTGTGAGTCCCAGCTTGACTGTTTCATCACCAGTACTGTGTGAGTCCCAGCTTGACTGTTTCATCACCAGTACTGTGTGAGTCCCAGCTTGACTGTTTCATCATCAGTACTGTGTGAGTCCCAGCTTGACTGTTTCATCACCAGTACTGTGTGAGTCCCAGCTTGCCCACTTTGCTTGTATCACTTACAAGTGTCTCACTGAATGGTATCAGATTGTTATTACTACTGAGACACACCACCATTGACCCCTCATTCTGAAACCTGTCAGAGAGAATCCAGATCCACACTGACTTGTGATGCTACGTTCTCTCTTTCCCCCCCAACACATCCTAGCGTGAGATCAAGGTTGACTTTGGCTATGCTTCAGCATTCACACGGTGTTATGCACTATTTGACGCCCAAGATAAATTGTGTGAAACCTGTCACCTGCAATCAACCAATTCATGCACAACCTGGCATGAACTCAAGTACGCATACACACATGCACAAAAAGTACGCATGCACATACACACAATCTCTCTTTCTCGCTCTCTTCGTGTGAAGAACACCCTTCCAGACAGACCAGTAGAACAGACCCCTGTTGCCACAATGGCTGTGTTTACACCGGCAGCCCAATTCTGATATTTTGAAACTAATTGGTCTTTAGACCAATCAGATCAGATCTCTTGTCAATCATTGGACAAAATATCTAAATTGGACTACCTGTATAAACACAGCCAATGACAAAGCAAAGCCCTCCAGAGGCATGCTGGGATATTTATGGAGCTGAGGTAAGGAGGATGGCCTATAGCCAGCCTCAAGGTATCTCATGGAAACTGGACAGGGCTGTTTCACCATCCTGTACTAGCCAGCTAAAGCACCAACCCAGATCAGTAAACTTTAAAACATGCTTTTAACCTTTATGTCAGCCTTAAAATGTATCCTTCAGCCCATAGAGTCTTACCTTAGCCCCTAAAGTCGTACCTCAGCCCCTAGAGTCGTACCTTAGCCCCTAAAGTCGTACCTCAGCCCCTAGAGTCGTACCTTAGCCCCTAAAGTCATACCTCAGCCCCGAGAGTCGTACCTCGGCCCCGAGAGATGTACCTCCGCCCCTAAAGTCGTACCTCAGCCCCGAGAGTCGTACCTCAGCCCCTAGAGTCGTACCTCAGCCCCTAGAGTCGTACCTCAGCCCCTAGAGTCATACCTCAGCCCCGAGAGTCGTACCTCCGCCCCTAAAGTCATACCTCCGCCCCTAGAGTCGTACCTCAGCCCCTAGAGTCATACCTCAGCCCCTAGAGTCGTACCTCAGCCCCTAGAGTCGTACCTCAGCCCCTAGAGTCGTACCTCAGCCCCTAGAGTCGTACCTCAGCCCCTAGAGTCGTACCTCAGCCCCTAGAGTCGTACCTCAGCCCCTAGAGTCGTACCTCAGCCCCTAGAGTCGTACCTCAGCCCCTAAAGTCATACCTCAGCCCCTAGAGTCGTACCTCAGCCCCTAGAGTCATACCTCAGCCCCTAGAGTCGTACCTCAGCCCCTAAAGTCGCCCCCCATAGAGTCGTACCTCAGCCCATAGAGTCGTACCTCAGCCCCTAGAGTCGTACCTTAGCCCCTAAAGTTGTACCTCAGCCCATAGAGTCGTACCTCAGCCCCTAAAGTCGTACCTCAGCCCCGAGAGATGTACCTCAGCCCCTAGAGTCGTACCTCAGCCCCTAGAGTCGTACCTCAGCCCCTAGAGTCGTACCTCAGCCCCTAGAGTCGTACCTCAGCCCCTAGAGTCGTACCTCAGCCCATAGAGTCGTACCTCAGCCCCTAGAGTCGTACCTTAGCCCCTAAAGTCATACCTCAGCCCCGAGAGTCGTACCTCGGCCCCGAGAGATGTACCTCCGCCCCTAAAGTCATACCTCAGCCCCGAGAGTCGTACCTCGGCCCCGAGAGATGTACCTCCGCCCCTAAAGTCATACCTCAGCCCCTAGAGTCGTACCTCAGCAGTTATCACCATCTAGTGTATATGTCGCCCTGCATTTAGTAAATACCCTCATTCATCACAGACCTACAATATGAAGGACTCAAAAAAAAAATTTTTTCAATTACTCAACTGAAAATGTGTTGTATTATTAAGTATATCCCCTGATGCCTCTTAGAAAACAATTCAAACACATTTACATACAGTCATAACTTACCAGGCCAACATGAGTCTGGCAGCCAAAGTGACCGAGACATTTCATAAGGATGGTGACTCAATATTATGATTGATGGTGTTTTTATTAAGTCCTGATGGATTGTGATAGTATTTTAATGAGCTGGGCTGTGTATTGGCTTTCCCATTAAATAGAAGGAAACCATCTATTTCCTAACAGATGTTGTAGATTAGAGGGTGGTTGAGGACGTCCTGTGGGACATATGTATGTGTGTGTGTGTGTGTGTGTGTGTGTGTGTGTGTGTGTGTGTGTGTGTGTGTGTGTGTGTGTGTGTGTGTGTGTGTGTGTGTGTGTGTGTGTGTGTGTGTGTGTGTGTGTGTGTGTGTGTGTGTGTGTGTGTGTGTGTGTGTGTGTGTGTGTGTGTGTGTGTGTGTGTGTGTGTGTGTCTACAGAGATCAGTCAGACAGTAATCCACATGTTCACTATGTTCATACAACCTGAAACTACAACCAACATCCAGTTTTTTACCCTCATTTTACCCTCATCGTTCTCTAGGATGTTTCCACTCTTGAGTCTATTGGATTTACCACTATAATGGTGAGTCACACACACACAGTCTCCCCCTCCAAGGAGACCTCTCTCTGATGGGAGGAACAACCCTCATGGTTCTCTATGCCAAGCAGCTTCTGATGGGAGCAACAACCCTCCTGGTTCTCTATGCCAAGCAGCTTCTGATGGGAGGAACAACCCTCCTGGTTCTCTATGCCAAGCAGCTTCTGATGGGAGGAACAACCCTCCTGGTTCTCTATGCCAAGCAGCTTCTGATGGGAGGAACAACCCTCATGGTTCTCTATGCCAAGCAGCTTCTGATGGGAGGAACAACCCTCCTGGTTCTCTATGCCAAGCAGCTTCTGATGGGAGCAACAACCCTCCTGGTTCTCTATGCCAAGCAGCTTCTGATGGGAGGAACAACCCTCCTGGTTCTCTATGCCAAGCAGCTTCTGATGGGAGGAACAACCCTCATGGTTCTCTATGCCAAGCAGCTTCTGATGGGAGGAACAACCCTCCTGGTTCTCTATGCCAAGCAGCTTCTGATGGGAGCAACAACCCTCCTGGTTCTCTATGCCAAGCAGCTTCTGATGGGAGGAACAACCCTCCTGGTTCTCTATGCCAAGCAGCCTCTGATGGGAGGAACAACCCTCCTGGTTCTCTATGCCAAGCAGCTTCTGATGGGAGGAACAACCCTCCTGGTTCTCTATGCCAAGCAGCCTCTGATGGGAGGAACAACCCTCCTGGTTCTCTATGCCAAGCAGCTTCTGATAGGAGGAACAACCCTCATGGTTCTCTATGCCAAGCAGCCTCTGATGGGAGGAACAACCCTCCTGGTTCTCTATGCCAAGCAGCCTCTGATGGGAGGAACAACCTTCCTGGTTCTCTATGCCAAGCAGCTTCTGATGGGAGCAACAACCCTCCTGGTTCTCTATGCCAAGCAGCTTCTGATGGGAGGAACAACCCTCATGGTTCTCTATGCCAAGCAGCTTCTGATGGGAGCAACAACCCTCATGGTTCTCTATGCCAAGCAGCTTCTGATGGGAGGAACAACCCTCATGGTTCTCTATGCCAAGCAGCTTCTGATGGGAGGAACAACCCTCCTGGTTCTCTATGCCAAGCAGCCTCTGATGGGAGGAACAACCCTCCTGGTTCTCTATGCCAAGCAGCTTCTGATGGGAGGAACAACCCTCCTGGTTCTCTATGCCAAGCAGCCTCTGATGGGAGGAACAACCCTCCTGGTTCTCTATGCCAAGCAGCCTCTGATGGGAGGAACAACCCTCCTGGTTCTCTATGCCAAGCAGCCTCTGATGGGAGGAACAACCCTCCTGGTTCTCTATGCCAAGCAGCCTCTGATGG
>NW_025746876.1:27500-37500 GCF_021184085.1 Oncorhynchus gorbuscha
ATGTAAATGTAATGAAACAGCCAAGAGTTTGCATAGGCCTTTACCCCCCTATCTCTGTCTCTGGTACTGAAAGGAAACCCAGAAGGAAATAGGCTACACATGAGGAGAGGTTTTAAAATTATAGAGACTTCTAGCCACTGGCAGGTCCTAAGTAGGGGGGTGAAGATACTGTGTTGATGATGAAGCCATAGCAGCTCTCTGTGATCTGAAGCCAAAACTAAAACACAGAGAATCCTGTCCAGATTAGCCCACCCTCAGCATTCCAACTCTCTAACAGCACACAGACATAGGTCATTCCTGCACCCCGTAACAAGTCAATCACAGCTAGTCTCACACAGACAGAGACCTGAGCACCTATCAACCAATCAAGCAAATGTATTTATAAAGCTCTTTTTTACATCAGCCGAAGTCACAAAGTGCTGTACAGAAACCCAGCCTTTAACCCCAAACAGCAAGCAATGCAGATGTGGAAGCACTGTGGCTTGGAAAAACTTCCTAGAATTGCAAGAACCTAGGAAGAAACCTAGAGAGGAACCAGGCTCTGAGAGGTGGCCAGTCCTCTTCTGGATGTGCCGGGTGGAGATTATAACAGAACATGGCCAAGACGTTCAAACGTTCATAGATGACTATAGATCACATTGGTTGTAGAGGGTGCAACAGGTCAGCACCTCAGGAGTAAATGTCAAATCAAATCAAATCAAATGTATTTATATAGCCCTTCGTACATCAGTTGATATCTCAAAGTGATGTACAGAAACCCAGCCTAAAACCCCAAACAGCAAGCAATGCAGGTGTAGAAGCACGGTGGCTAGGAAAAACTCCCTAGAAAGGCCAAAACCTAGGAAGAAACCTAGAGAGGAACCAGGCTATGTGGGGTGGCCAGTCCTCTTCTGGCTGTGCCGGGTGGAGATTATAACAGAACATGGCCAAGATGTTCAAATGTTCATAAATGACCAGCATGGTCGAATAATAATAAGGCAGAACAGTTGAAACTGGAGCAGCAGCACAGTCAGGTGGACTGGGGACAGGAAGAAGTCATCATGTCAGGTAGTCCTGGGGCACGGTCCTAGGGCTCAGGTCCTCCGAGAGAGAGAAAGAAAGAGAGAATTAGAGAGAGCATATGTGGGGTGGCCAGTCCTCTTCTGGCTGTGCCGGGTGGAGATTATAACAGAACATGGCCAAGATGTTCAAATGTTCATAAATGACCAGCATGGTCGAATAATAGTAAGGCAGAACAGTTGAAACTGGAGCAGCAGCATGGCCAGGTGAACTGGGGACAGCAAGGAGTCATCATGTCAGGTAGTCCTGGGACATGGTCCTAGGGCTCAGGTCAGTTGAAACTGGAGCAGCAGCATGGCCAGGTGGACTGGGGACAGCAAGGAGTCATCATGTCAGGTAGTCCTGGGGCATGGTCCTAGGGCTCAGGTCCTCCGAGAGAGAGAAAGAAAGAGAGAAGGAGAGAATTAGAGAACGCACACTTAGATTCACACAGAACACCGAATAGGACAGGAGAGGTACTCCAGATATAACAAACTGACCCTAGCCCCCTGACACATAAACTACTGGAGGATAAATAAATACTGGAGGCTGAGACAGGAGGGGTCAGGACACACTGTGGCCTCATCTGAGCACACCCTCGGACAGGGCCAAACAGGAAGGATAGGAAGGATATAACCCCACCCACTTTACCAAAGCACAGCCCCCACACCACTAGAGGGATATCTTCAACCACCAACTTACCATCCTGAGACAAGGCTGAGTATAGCCCACAAAGATCTCCGCCATGGCACAACCCAAGGGGGGGGGGGCGCCAACCCAGACAGGATGTCCACAACAGTGAATCAACCCACTCAGGTGACGCACCCCCTCCAGGGACGGCATGAGAGAGCCCCAGTAAGCCAGTGACTCAGCCCCCGTAATAGGGTTAGAGGCAGAGAATCCCAGTGGAAAGAGGGGAACCGGCCAGGCAGAGACAGCAAGGGCGGTTCGTTGCTCCAGAGCCTTTCCGTTCACCTTCCCACTCCTGGGACAGACTACACTCAATCATATGACCCACTGAAGAGATGAGTCTTCAGTAAAGACTTAAAGGTTGAGACTGAGTTTGCGTCTCTGACATGGGTAGGCAGACCGTTCCATAAAAATGGAGCTCTATAGGAGAAAGCCCTGCCTCCAGCTGTTTGCTTAGAAATTCTAGGGACAATTAGGAGGCCTGCATCTTGTGACCGTAGCGTACGTGTAGGTATGTACGGCAGGACCAAATCAGAGAGATAAGTAGGAGCAAGCCCATGTAATGCTTTGTAGGTTAGCAGTAAAACCTTGAAATCAGCCCTTGCTTTGACAGGAAGCCAGTGTAGAGAGGCTAGCACTGGAGTAATATGATCAAATTTTTGGGTTCTAGTCAGGATTCTAGCAGCCGTATTTAGCACTAACTGAAGTTTATTTAGTGCTTTATCCGGGTAGCCGGAAAGTGGAGCATTGCAGTAGTCTAGCCTAGAAGTGACAAAAGCATGGATTAATTTTTCTGCATCATTTTTGGACAGAAAGTTTCTGATTTTTGCAATGTTAGGTAGATGGAAAAAAGCTGTCCTTGAAATGGTCTTGATATGTTCTTCAAAAGAGAGATCAGGGTCCAGAGTAACGCCGAGGTCCTTCACAGTTTTATTTGAGATGACTACAACCATTAAGATTAATTGTCAGATTCAACAGAAGATCTTGTTGTTTCTTGGGACCTAGAACAAGCATCTCTGTTTTGTCCGAGTTTAATAGTAGAAAGTTTGCAGCCATCCACTTCCTTATGTCTGAAACACATACTTCTAGCGAGGGCAATTTTGGGGCTTCACCATGTTTCATTGAAATGTACAGCTGTGTGTCATCCGCATAGCAGTGAAAGTTAACATTATGTTTTCGAATAACATCCCCAAGAGGTAAAAGTCAGGGTTCCATAGCCGCAGGCAGAACAGTTGAAACTGGAGCAGCAGCACGACCAGGTGGACTGGGGACAGCAATGAGTCATCACGCCAGGTAGTCCTGAGGGATGGTCCTAGGCCTCAGGTCCTCCGGGTGGGGAGGAAGAGAGAGAATTACAGGAGCATACTTAAATTCACACAGCACATCGGATAAGACAGGAGAATGACTCCAGATATAACAGACTTACCCTAGGCCTCTGATACTACTGCAGCGTAGATACTGGAGGCGGAGACAGGAGGGTCGCATCTGTCTTTTCACAGGTATGCTAATGAGCCCAACCCGACAACGCCCAGATAAGATGCTAATGAACTGAATTAGGCCTGGCATTAGAGAATGAAACTGCACACTTTGCAGTGGAGGTAGACGCCATAACAATGGATGGATATTATGGAGCAAGACAGCAATAGGGAAGGGAAGGTTGATTGGTCAGATGACACATAAAGACAGTGAGGATGGTCGGCCTCTACTGGTTGTTGACAGGCTTGTTCAGATCACCACTTCAACATGCAGGTGGCCTTCTTTCTAGTTACTGTAGCATAACAGTGACTTTCTATTCTAGTTACCGTAACATGCTGGTGACCTTTCTAGTTACTGTAG
This sequence comes from Oncorhynchus gorbuscha, assembly GCF_021184085.1. NCBI lineage: Eukaryota > Metazoa > Chordata > Actinopteri > Salmoniformes > Salmonidae > Oncorhynchus > Oncorhynchus gorbuscha. Next base: position 31,065 of record NW_025746876.1, read on the forward strand.
CATAACAGTGACTTTCTATTCTAGTTACTGTAACATGTCAGTGACCTTCTTTCTAGTTACTGTAACATGCTGGTGACCTTCTTTCTAGTTACTGTAACATGCCAGTGACCTTCTATTCTAGTTACTGTAACATGCTTTCGGTGACCTTCTATTCTAGTTACTGTAACATGCCGGTGACCTTCTATTCTAGTTACTGTAACATGCCAGTGACCTGCTTTCTAGTTATTGTAGCATGCTGGTGACATTCTATTCTAGTTACTGTAACATGCCAGTGACCTTCTATTCCAGTTACTGTAACATGCTGGTGACATTCTATTCTAGTTACTGTAACATGCTGGTGACATTCTATTCTAGTTACTGTAACATGCCAGTGACCTTCTATTCTAGTTATTGTAGCATGCCCGGTGAACTTCTATTCTAGTTACTGTAATATGCTGGTGACCTTCTTTCTAGTTACTGTAACATGCTGGTGACATTCTATTCTAGTTACTGTAACATTCTGGTGACCTTATATTCTAGTTACTGTAACAATCCAGTGACCGTCTATTCTAGTTACTGTAACATGCCAGTGACCTTCTATTCCAGTTACTGTAACATGCTGGTGACATTCTATTCTAGTTACTGTAACATGCCAGTGACCTTCTATTCCAGTTACTGTAACATGCTGGTGACATTCTATTCTAGTTACTGTAACATGCCAGTGACCTTCTATTCCAGTTACTGTAACATGCTGGTGACATTCTATTCTAGTTACTGTAACATGACCCAGTTACTGTAACATGCTTCTATTCTATTCTAGTTATTGTAGCATGCCCGTTACTGTAACACTTCTATTCTAGTTACTGTAATATGCTGGTGACCTTCTTTCTAGTTACTGTAACATGCTGGTGACATTCTATTCTAGTTACTGTAACATTCTGGTGACCTTATATTCTAGTTACTGTAACAATCCAGTGACCTTCTATTCTAGTTACTGTAACATGCCAGTGAACTTACATTTACATTTACATTTAAGTCATTTAGCAGACGCTCTTATCTATTCTAGTTACTGTAATATGCTGGTGACCTTCTTTCTAGTTACTGTAACATGCTGGTGATATTCTATTCTAGTTACTGTAACATTCCGGTGACCTTCTATTCTAGTTACTGTAACATTAACATGCTGGTGACATTCTATTCTATTTACTGTAACATGCTGGTGACATTCTTTTCTAGTTACTGCAATGGTTACTATGTGACATCACAAAGAAACTCATCCCCTCCTGTTTTTCTCCCTAAACCAGCTCTGCGACTCTAGCCCCGCCCTTCTACCAGTCTTCCTTTTATTCCGACAACACCATTGGTCCATCTCATATGAGATCACCACTCTCTGTCTAACACCCTGGACAGACTCATACCTCTGTCTTATACCTCATATCTCTGTGTGTCTCTGCTCTGTAGCTACATATCTCTGTGTGTCTCTGCTCTGTAGCTACATATCTCTCTGTGTGTCTGCTCTGTAGCTACATATCTCTCTGTGTGTCTTTGCTCTGTAGCTACATATCTGTGTGTCTGCTCTGTAGTCTCTGCTCTGTAGCTACATATCTCTCTGTGTGTCTCTGCTCTGTAGCTACATATCTCTCTGTGTGTACAGCATTCTTTCTGATTCTACCCATTTCTGTTTTCATCCATCTCTACCTCAACTTTTCCTCTGTTGCCTTTCTCTATTCTCTCTGTCACTCTCTCTCTTCCGCTCTCTCTCTTTGTAATAGTCTACATTCACCTCTGCTACCTGTGGTCTCACTATGAGTGGTAATCTGTGGACGGAGGAGCAGTTCAACTGTCCTGTGTGCCTGGACCTCCCCAATGAGCCAGTCACCATCCCGTGTGGCCACAGCTACTGCATGGGCTGCATCAAGGACTACTGGAGCAAGGACAACCCTCGCTCCCCTGGAGTCTACAGCTGCCCCCAGTGCCGCCAGACATTCTGTCCCAAGCCCTCCTTGTCCAGGAACACCATGCTGGCAGAGGCCGTGGAGCAGCTCCGCAAGGGGGCCCTCACCACCTCCGCCAGGGAGTCCATCCGGAGCGCCCACCGTGCCAACACCAAGGGTAGAGCCAAGGGAGGTTCCCGTGGTGGTGGTGTCAGCAGGCTGCCAGCCATGGCCGTGCCCTGTGACATGTGCCACGGCGCTGGAGACCAGCAGGCTGCAGTGAAGTCTTGCCTGGTGTGTATGGCGTCCTACTGCGAGGCCCACCTGAAACCGCATCAGACGAAAGCGGAGTTGAAAAAGCACGAGCTGATTGCGCCCACGGGCAAGCTGGCGCAGAAGATCTGTACCGAGCACAAGTACCTGCAGGAGTTCTACTGTCGTCAGTGCCAGACGTTTGTGTGCTGGCTGTGCACCAGTAACCAGCACAAGGACCATGAGACCACCTCCACCAAGGCAGAGCGCACGGAGAGACAGGTAAGCCCTCAGACATACAGGGCATTCAGAAAGTATTCAGACCCCTTGACCTCTTCCACATTTTGTTACGTTACAGCCTTATTCTAAAATCAATCATTTTTTATATATATTCTCAAACAATATACAAACAATACCCCATAATGACAAAGCGAAAACAGATTTTTAGGATTTTGATCAAACGTATTCAAATATAAAACTGAAATATCACATTTGCATAAATTTTTCAGACCCTTTACTCAGTACTTTGTTGAAGCACATTTGGCAGCGATTACAGCCCTGAGTCTTCTTGGTTATGACGCTACAAGCTGTCACACCTGCATTTCAGGAGTTTCTACTATTCTTCTCCACAGATCATCTCAAGCTCTGTCAGGTTGGATGGGGAGTTTCTACTATTCTTCTCCACAGATCATCTCAAGCTCTGTCAGGTTGGATGGGGAGTTACTACTATTCTTCTCTACAGATCCTCTCAAGCTCTGTCAGGTTGGATGGGGAGTTTCTACTATTCTTCTCCACAGATCATCTCAAGCTCTGTCAGGTTGGATGGGGAGTTTCTACTATTCTTCTCCACAGATCATCTCAAGCTCTGTCAGGTTGGATGGGGTGTTTCTACTATTCTTCTCCACAGATCATCTCAAGCTCTGTCAGGTTGGATGGGGAGTTTCTACTATTCTTCTCCACAGATCATCTCAAGCTCTGTCAGCTTGGATGGGGAGTTTCTACTATTCTTCTCTACAGATCCTGTCAAACTCTGTCAGGTTGGATGGGGAGCATTGCTGCACAGCTATTTTGAGGTCTCTCCAGAGATGTTCGATCGGGTTCAAGTCCGGGCTCTGGCTGGGTCACTCAAGGAAATTCATAGACTTGTCCCGAAGCCACTCCTGCGTTTTCTTGGCTGTGTGCTTAGGGTTCCCCAGATCTGTGCCTAGACACAATCCTGTCTCGGAGCTCTACGGCCAATTCATTCGACCTAATGACTTGATTTTTGCTCTGACATGCACTGTCAACTGTGCCTTTCCAAATCATGTCCAATCAATTGAATTTACCACAGTTTGACACCAATCAAGTTGTAGAAACATCTCAAAGATGATCAATGGAAACAGGATGCACTTGAGCTTAATTTTGAGTCTCATAGCAAAGGGTCTGAATACTTATGCAAATAAGGTATTTCAGTTTTTTTTTGTAATACATTTAGCAAAAATGTCTAAAAACCTGTTTTCGCTTCGTCATTGTGCAGTATTGTGTGTAGATTGGTGAATAATTTGTATTTATTTAATCCATTTTAGAATAAGGCTGTAACGTAACAAAATGTGGAAAAACTCAAGTGGTCTGAAATACTTCCCGAATGCGCTGTATATGGACACCACCACACCCACCCACTAATGTGATCAACTGCCTGGCACAAGACTGTGTTATCCCGCTGGACCAAAGGCTAGTCATTCGCTCTGGGAGCTAACACAAGTCTTCAGGTCTCAGGCAAGGTTATTCATGACCTTTACAACAAAACAACACCCAATCAGGTCCTGTGTGGCTCTGTATGCAAAGCCAAGGTTCGATTCCCGCCGGGGCTACACATACAGTACGCACACATGACATTTTGGGTGAAAGCGTTTACTAAATGGTATATATTATTCTTATAATATGAATCAAACACACCACCATGTACAGACTCACTCCACAAAAACCTGTAAATACAGTCTGATCAAAACATTCATACAGGTTGCTGGTCTGTGTCCCATCACAGCTGATCTGGACACACCTAGAAACTGCCTCTCATTCAGCCTACGCTGTGTGTGTGTGTGTGTGTGTGTGTGTGTGTGTGTGTGTGTGTGTGTGTGTGTGTGTGTGTGTGTGTGTGTGTGTGTGTGTGTGTGTGTGTGTGTGTGTGTAGAGTAAGGTGGTGTCATATCGTAAGTGATTATGTAGTTGTCTTTGTGGGCCAGTGAACATTCCAGACTGCATTCCAGTCCCTTCAGGAGTGAGTTGATGTGACTGTGTTTTGCAGAAAGAGCTGGCTGAGATACAGACAGAGAATCATCAGAGACTGAAAGAAAGAGAAGGAGAGCTGAAAGACATGAAGAAGATGCTGGAGGCAACAAAGGTAAGGGCTTAGGACACACTACACTACATCCCACTACACCCCACCACATTACACTACATTACACCAAACCCCACTACACCCCACTACACTATACCACACTACACTACATCCCACTACACCCCACCACATTACACTACACTACACCAAACCCCACTACACTATACCACACTACACTATACCACACTACACTATACCCCACCCCACTACACTATACCCCACTACACCCCACTACACTATACCCCACTACACTACACCCCACTACACTATATCACACTACACCCCACTACATTACACTACACTACACCCCACTACACCCCACTACACCCCACCACATTACACTACACTACACTATACCCCACTACACTACATCCCACTACACCCCACCACATTACACTACACTACACCAAACCCCATTACACCCCACTACACTATACCACACTACACTATACCCCACTACATTATACCCCACTACACTATACCCCACTACACTATACCCCACCCCACTACACTATACCCCACTACACTACACCCCACTACACCCCACTACACTACACCCCACTACACTATACCCCACTACACTATACCCCACTACACTACACCCCACTACACCCCACTACACTACACCCCACTACATTATACCCCACTACACTATACCCCACTACACTATACCCCACCCCACTACACTATACCCCACTACACCCCACTACACTATACCCCACTACACTACATCCCACTACACCCCACTACACCCCACCACATTACACTACACTACACCAAACCCCACTACACTATACCACACTACACTATACCCCACTACATTATACCCCACTACATTATACCCCACTACACTATACCCCACCCCACTACACTACACCCCACTACACTATACCCCACTACACTACACCCCACTACACTACACAAAATCTACACTACACCACATCCCACTACACTACACCCCACTACACTATACCACACTACACCCCACTACACTATACCCCACTACACCCCACCACACTACACCCCACTATACCCCACTACACTATACCACACTACACCCCACTATACCACACTACATCACACTCCATTACACTACACCTCACTACACCAGTGTGTGTGTGTGTGTGTGTGTGTGTGTGTGTGTGTGTGTGTGTGTGTGTGTGTGTGTGTGTGTGTGTGTGCGTGCGTGCGTGCGTGCGTGCGTGCGTGCGTGCGTGCGTGTGTGTGTGTTCCTCAGTGAGTACCTTTCTATCCACCTCCATACAGCTCCAGTGTGAGTATGTCTTCATACCTGTGTTTGTGTCCCCAGCGCTCAGCAGACAGGGTACATGATGACACAGAGACGGTGCTGTCGGAGCTCCAGCGCTCAGTGGAGAGGCTCCAGGAGCTGGTGGAGGGTGTGATGAATCAGGCTGGGCAGGAGAAAGTAAGCGAGGCCCAGGACGTGGTGGACAAGCTGGAGGCCGAGATCTCGGAGCTGAAGAGGAGAGACAAGGACATGAAGGAGGTGTTCCGCTGTGAGGACAACATCCACTTCCTGGAGGTAGGACGCTTGTCTCTCTGGTACCTTTTATATATTTTTGATCCACTTTAGCTGCATGCAGCTGGTTGATGGCCATATTGGACATGTCTGCCAGGGTGTGAAAGACCACATCTGGGATGGGACAATAGTTAAAAAGCAGCATTGTCCTAGTCATGTTTGAAATGTGCAGCTTCTATCACAAAAGACATTATTTCTTAAATGACGTGTCTTCTCTTTCTGTCGTTGCCTTTCTTTCTGTCTTCATTTCTCCATCTCTGCCCTCTTCCATCCCATCCTCTTCTCCTCATTCTCCTTCTCCACCTCCTCCTTCTCCTGTGCGCCGCCCTCCAGACCTGTGAGTCTCTGTGCAGC
>NW_025746876.1:42500-82769 GCF_021184085.1 Oncorhynchus gorbuscha
GTGACAGGCTTTAAGCTTACTGTTTGTTTCATAGTATACGATTGAACTGTTTTGACTGGGAAGCACGTGACAGGCTTTAAGCTTACTGTATGTTTCATAGTATACGATTGAACTGTTTTGACTGGGAAGCACGTGACAGGCTTTAAGCTTACTGTATGTTTCATAGTATACGATTGAACTGTTTTGACTGGGAAGCACGTGACAGGCTTTAAGCTTACTGTTTGTTTCATAGTATATGATTAAACTGTTTTGACTGGGAAGCACGTGACAGGCTTTAAGCTTACTGTTTGTTTCATAGTATACGATTGAACTGTTTTGACTGGGAAGCACGTGACAGGCTTTAAGCTTACTGTATGTTTCATAGTATACGATTGAACTGTTTTGACTGGGAAGCTCGTGACAGGCTTTAAGCTTACTGTATGTTTCATAGTATACGATTGAACTGTTTTGACTGGGAAGCACGTGACAGGCTTTAAGCTTACTGTATGTTTCATAGTATACGATTGAACTGTTTTGACTGGGAAGCACGTGACAGGCTTTAAGCCTACTGTATGTTTCATAGTATACGATTGAACTGTTTTGACTGGGAAGCACGTGACAGGCTTTAAGCTTACTGTTTGTTTCATAGTATATGATTAAACTGTTTTGACTGGGAAGCACGTGACAGGCTTTAAGCTTACTGTATGTTTCATAGTATACGATTGAACTGTTTTGACTGGGAAGCTCGTGACAGGCTTTAAGCTTACTGTTTGTTTCATAGTATATGATTAAACTGTTTTGACTGGGAAGCACGTGACAGGCTTTAAGCTTACTGTATGTTTCATAGTATATGATTGAACTGTTTTGACTGGGAAGCACGTGACAGGCTTTAAGCTTACTGTATGTTTCATAGTATATGATTAAACTGTTTTGACTGGGAAGCACGTGACAGGCTTTAAGCTTACTGTATGTTTCATAGTATATGATTGAACTGTTTTGACTGGGAAGCACGTGACAGGCTTTAAGCTTACTGTATGTTTCATAGTATATGATTGAACTGTTTTGACTGGGAAGCTCGTGACAGGCTTTAAGCTTACTGTTTGTTTCATAGTATACGATTAAACTGTTTTGACTGGGAAGCACGTGACAGGCTTTAAGCTTACTGTATGTTCCATAGTATATGATTAAACTGTTTTGACTGGGAAGCACGTGACAGGCTTTAAGCTTACTGTATGTTTCATAGTATATGATTAAACTGTTTTGACTGGGAAGCACGTGACTTTAAGGCTTTAAGCTTACTGTATGTTTCATAGTATATGATTGAACTGTTTTGACTGGGAAGCGTGACAGGCTTTAAGCTTACTGTTTGTTTCATAGTATATGATTAAACTGTTTTGACTGGGAAGCACTGACAGGCTTTAAGCACTGTATGTGATTAAACTGTTTTGACTTAAGGCTTTAAGCTTACTGTATGTTTCATAGTATATGATTGAACTGTTTTGACTGGGAAGCATGTGACAGGCTTTAAGCTTACTGTATGTTTCATAGTATATGATTGAACTGTTTTGACTGGGAAGCATGTGACAGGCTTTAAACTTACTGTATGTTTCATAGTATATGATTAAACTGTTTTGACTGATGAAACGTTGTGACGTTTTGGTTCGGCAACACAACATTTTTCCTTGAGCCAAGTCGATGTTCGTTAGTACGAAGTTTACGCCCCTTGGTCTGTGATTGGTCAATGGTATTACTGGACTAGGTACTGCTCCTAGTAGGAGTGGGAGCAATGAATGGGATTGTTTGCTGGCTAGTTTTAATGCACATTTTTCCACTTGAGAAATACCGCACCAAACGTTTTAGTTAATTTAGTAAAATTGCGCGACTAGGACCTTCCTGGCAAAAAAAACATAAAAAATAATTACACATTTCTTGATTTATCTTTATTATTTTCTTATTTTTTGAGGAAGTGTTACTGGGTATGTTGTTGCTACAGTGGCTCAAGCGGGACCAAACAGTAATACTGAGATTTTTCAAGCAAGAGGTCAGACGTTCGTTTCACCTAGCAGAGTTCTGCTAGAAGCAAACCGAACCGTATGTGGACGCCTCTAGTCCTATCAAGCCATGCTCACCCAGTAATACCTCTCGTCTCTCCACAGCCAGAGAGGCAGCCCCCAGACCAAGCACCAGATCTAGTCCCACTCAGAGTCGGAGAAAGCCAGCCAGAAATAGCCATACCCAAAGTCGAAGAGAGACGCGCAGACGCAGTCCCAGTCCCACTCCAAGTCGTAGAGAGCCAGCCAGTCCCAGTCCCACTCCAAGTCGTAGAGAGTCAGCCAGACCCAGCCCTACGCCCAGCCGGAGAGAGACACCCAGACCAGAACCCACCACCACCCCTACACCCAGTGCTGTTACCCAAGCCACCCCTACCCCCGGTGCTGTTACCCAAGCCACCCCAGCCTCAGGAGCTTTCAGCCGGATGGGATCAATAGCAAGTCTCTTCCGCTCCCATCGACGTGCCACTCCGGCACCTGGGCCAGTCAGCAACAACACTGGTGGCGTTAACCCATGTGAGTCCCGACCAGAGAGAATGATTGAGGCCTCTAGTAGCCAAAAGGCCATATTAGCACGGGCATCACCATTGAGGGCTTCCACCATTTTAATGTAGTCAACTGGGTGGCTTTCAAGTCCACTGGATAATCCCTCCTCGTGACATTCTTGGAGTCATGTACAACGGGTCATCAGGAGGGATCAGCCAATCAAGAAAATGGAAATTGCCTCAATGGCGCTGCCCATGCTGCCACAGACTCTATAATGGCACAGATACAAAGATGAGTCCTCTATACAGTGGGGCAAAAAAGTATTTAGTCAGCCACCAATTGTGCAAGTTCTCCCACTTAAAAATATGAGAGAGGCCTGTAATTTTCATCATAGGTACACTTCAACTATGACAGACAAAATGAGAAAATCACATTGTAGGATTTTGAATGAATTTATTTGCAAATTATGGTGGAAAATAAGTATTTGGTCACCTACAAACAAGCAAGATTTCTGGCTCTCACAGACCTGTAACTTCTTATTTAAGAGGCTCCTCTGTCCTCCACCTGTATTAATGGCACCTGTTTGAACTTGTTATCAGTATAAAAGACACCTGTCCACAATCTCAAACAGTCACACTCCAAACTCCACTATGGCCAAGACCAAAGAGCTGTCAAAGGACACCAGAAACAAAATTGTAGACCTGCACCAGGCTGGGAAGACTGAATCTGCAATAGGTAAGCAGCTTGGTTTGAAGAAATCAACTCTAGGAGCAATTATTAGGAAATGGAAGACATACAAGACCACTGATAATCTCCCTCGATCTGGGGCTCCACGCAAGATCTCACCCCGTGGGGTCAAAATGATCACAAGAACGGTGAGCAAAAATCCCAGAACCACACGGGGGGACCTAGTGAATGACCTGCAGAGAGCTGGGACCAAAGTAACAAAGCCTATCATCGGTAACACACTACGCCGCCAGGGACTCAAATCCTGCAGTGCCAGATGTGTCACCCTGCTTAAGCCAGTACATGTCCAGGCCCATCTGAAGTTTGCTAGAGAGCATTTGGATGATCCAGAAGAAGATTGGGAGAATGTCATATGGTCAGATAAAACCAAAATATAGCTTTTTGGTAAAAACTCAACTAGTCGTGTTTGGAGGAAAAAGAATGCTGAGTTGCATCCAAAGAACACCATACCTACTGTGAAGCATGGGGGTGGAAACATCATGCTTTGGGGCTGTTTTTCTGCAAAGGGACCAGGACGACTGATCCGTGTAAAGGAAAGAATGAATGGGGCCATGTATCGTGAGATTTTGAGTGAAAACCTCCTTCCATCAGCAAGGGCATTGAAGATGAAACGTGGCTAGGTCTTTCAGCATGACAATGATCCCAAACACATCGCCCGGGCAACGAAGGAGTGGCTTCGTGAGAAGCATTTCAAGGTCCTGGAATGGCCTAGCCAGTCTCCAGATCTCAACCCCATAGAAAATCTTTGGAGGGAGTTGAAAGTCCGTGTTGCCCAGCAACAGCCCCAAAACATCACTGCTCTAGAGGAGATCTGCATGGAGGAATGGGCCAAAATACCAGCAACAGTGTGTGAAAGCCTTGTGAAGACTTACAGAAAACATTTGACCTCTGTCATTGCGAACAAAGGGTATATAACAAAGTATTGAGATAAACTTTTTTTATTGACCAAATACTTATTTCCGCCATCATTTGCAAATAAATTCATTAAAAATCCTACAATGTGATTTTCTGGATTTTTTTCTCTCATTTTGTCTGTCATAGTAGAAGTGTACCTATGATGAAAATTATAGGCCTCTCTCATCTTTTTAAGTGGGAGAACTTGCACAATTGGTGGCTGACTAAATACTTTTTTGCCCCACTGTATATCTCTATGGTCCCGACCCTCAACGCTTTAACCCCATCAGAGGTCATAAACCCTGGTCTTACTAGCCTTTCTCCAGTGCAGACACTGTATAATGTACCTCAGAATGTACCTTGCAGGTGCCACAGCACATTGTTTGAAAATCATGGCTATAAACATACTGTTTTGACAGGGGGGATGGGTGCACTGACTGAATCCCAACCGGAAGTAAATACTAGCCTTTTCCTGGATCCGCCGACCCCTGACCCCATCATGAATCAGATGCCAGCTTTCCCTGCATGTGAGTCATCATTCATTCCTTTCCTTCATTCTCCAGTTCTTCCTCTCTACATCTGAGGAAAGCATATTGCCCTATATTTACAGTTACCCTTGTTGTGATCAGTGGTGTAAAGTACTTAATTAAATATACTTTAAAGTCCTACTTAAGTAGTTTCTTGGAGCATCTGTACAACTTTTACTTTACTACATTCCTAAAATAAATAATGTACTTTTTACTTGATATATTTTAACTGTCATCCAAAAGTACTCATTACATTTTGAATGCTTAGCAGGACAGGAAAATGGCCCAATTCACACACTTATAAAGAGAACACGTGGTCATCCCTACTGCCTCTGATCTGACGGACTCACTAAACACATATGCATCTTTTGTAAATGATGTCTCAGTGTTGGAATGTGCCCATGCTATATGTACATTTAAAAAAGTAGAAAATGGTGTATTCTGCTTTACTTAATATAATATAACTTGTAATGATTTACACTTTTACTTTTGATAATTAATTATATTTAGAACCAGATACTTTTAGACTTTTACTGAAGTAGTGTTTTACTGGGTGACTTTCCCTTTTACTGGAGTAGTGTTTTACTGGGTGACTTTCCCTTTTACTGGAGTAGTGTTTTACTGGGGGACTTTCCCTTTTACTGAAGTAGTATTTTACTGGGTGACTTTCCCTTTTACTGGAGTAGTGTTTTACTGGGTGACTTTCCCTTTTACTGGAGTAGTGTTTTACTGGGTGACTTTCCCTTTTACTGGAGTAGTGTTTTACTGGGTGACTTTCCCTTTTACTGGAGTAGTGTTTTACTGGGTGACTTTCCCTTTTACTGAAGTAGTATTTTACTGGGTGACTTTCCCTTTTACTGAAGTAGTATTTTACTGGGTGACTTTCCCTTTTACTGGAGTAGTGTTTTACTGGGGGACTTTCCCTTTTACTGAAGTAGTGTTTTACTGGGTGACTTTCCCTTTTACTGGAGTAGTGTTTTACTGGGTGACTTTCCCTTTTACTGGAGTAGTGTTTTACTGAGTGACTTTCCCTTTTACTGGAGTAGTATTTTACTGGGTGACTTTCCCTTTTACTGAAGTAGTATTTTACTGGGTGACTTTCCCTTTTACTGGAGTAGTGTTTTACTGGGGGACTTTCCCTTTTACTGAAGTAGTGTTTTACTGGGTGACTTTCCCTTTTACTGGAGTAGTGTTTTACTGGGTGACTTTCCCTTTTACTGGAGTAGTGTTTTACTGAGTGACTTTCCCTTTTACTGGAGTAGTATTTTACTGGGTGACTTTCCCTTTTACTGAAGTAGTGTTTTACTGAGTGACTTTCCCTTTTACTGGAGTAGTATTTTACTGAGTGACTTTCCCTTTTACTGGAGTAGTGTTTTACTGAGTGACTTTCCCTTTTACTGGAGTAGTGTTTTACTGGGTGACTTTCCCTTTTACTGAAGTAGTGTTTTACTGAGTGACTTTCCCTTTTACTGGAGTAGTGTTTTACTGAGTGACTTTCCCTTTTACTGGAGTAACTCTCCATTTAAGTATCTACTGAATACTTTTACTCAAGTTGGGTACTTTTTCCACCACTGGTTGTGATCCTCTCCCCTCATACTGCCTGTCTTCGTCTCCTGTAGTGAGGGAGATAGACATCTCCAGCATCCAGGCCCCAGAGCCCAGGAGCAGAGAGGAGTTCCTGCAGTGTGAGTATAGAACAGCTAAACATCTACACAGACACAGCCTGTTCCAGTTAGCTCCCTACCATGTGGCCTTGGCCCTCACCCTTCCATGTTCGTAGACATGAAGGGAAAGGTATGAGCATTGTAGCATCCACCATATTGATTTCAACTTTCAGATCTGAAAACTTTAGAAGGTTAGGGCCAAGGGGAAGGAGTACTCACAACAGCTGACAACCAAATCTGCAAAGTCCTTATCCACACAACTTAACTATTCATCCATCCATCCCTCCCCCAGATGCCTGTACCCTGACCCTAGACACGAGGACAGCCCACCGGCGTCTGACCCTGTCGGAGAGCAACACCAAGGCCACCCTACAGGGGGCAGGGCAGCCCTACCCAGACTGCCCCCAACGCTCGACGGCTGGACCCAGGTGCTGTGCCAGGCCCCCTTTCCGCCCAGCGATGTTACTGGGAGGTGGATTGGCGGGGAAGGGGTCATCAATGGGCGTGGCTTATGGAGCCCTGAGCAGGAAGGGGGCGGACGCCAGGGCGGGGCTTGGCTACAACGCCCAATCATGGAGCCTGGAGCTGTCGGATACGTGTTGCACGGCAATGCATGACAATGAGAAGAGGGACATCCCGGTGACATACTCACCGCGTCTGGGGTTGTTCCTGGACCTCAACGCGGGCACCCTGGCGTTCTATAGCGTGGCAGAGAGCATGGCGCACCTGCACACGTTCCGTGCCAACTTTACACAGCCACTGTATGCGGCCTTCGGGGTGGGAAGTGGGGTTGGTGTTGGACTGGACTTCGCTCTGGGTCAGTTCAGCCAGTCATCCGACAGCATCAAGATCTGCCCCATGTGAGGAGACCTATGACCTCTGTATAGATCTGCCCCATGTGATGAGGTCTACGACCTCTGTATAGGTCTGCCCCATGTGATGAGACCTACGACCTCTGTATAGATCTGCCCCATGTGATGAGACCTACGACCTCTGTATAGATCTGCCCCATGTGAGGAGACCTACGACATCTGTATAGACCTGCCCCATGTGATGTGACCTACGACCTCTGTATAGACCTGCCCCATGTGATGTGACCTACGACCTCTGTATAGACCTGCCCCATGTGACATGACCTACGACCTCTGTATAGACCTGCCCCATGTGATGTGACCTACGACCTCTGATCCCCATCTGCTATCACCGCATTATATGACATAATTTAACGAAAATGTGTTTGTTTCCTAAACATTTACAGAACAGCCCAAGTGCTGCACTTCTGACAAACAAATTACATACAAACACTAATAGAAGACTGAACTGACAAATGGTGTCACACACACACACACACGTTATAAGACAATAAATATAAGATAACCAAATCATTTCTCATTTCCTTTATTAAAGCAAATGCACCAAAAAGGTCATCTTGGGTATTTTATGAAGCATGGAGGAGAGGCGCCAGGTCGAAAACAAAATAATGAACACTTCCAACTACACAGAGCCCATAACAACCTCCATCACCCATCAGCTACATTCAATAGAGCCAACGGTGTAAATGATAGAACTAGATTCAATAGAACGAACAGCCTCTCCTCCTATACCTCCCCCAGAGCAGAAACCCTAGTATAAAACTGATGCTCTTTCCTCGTGGTTACATAGGTAATAGGTATTACAACACACACAAGCCAACACAAAGCATTTCACTGTATTTAAAAATGGGTTTTGGTTTGCACTGATATACAGTTTTAAAAACATGACAGCTTGGATTCCCTTTTCAATGGTTCATCACACAATGGAGGCACAACAAAACATCTCAAATAAATGTCTACATGAAATCTTATTACCTTTGATAATGATAAAGTATTTGATGCTATAACCTAGTCTAAATATGAATATTTGTCACTAATAATATTTCCTAACTAGTGATCTCTGTAAATCAGGTTAAAAAGTGCAGTACATGAGTGGGACAGGTCAGATGGACGGACGGTAAGGAAAGAGGCGTAGCAGGGACGTCTGAGTCACACCAGGGTCAAGTATGGGTCAAAGGGCACAGGGTCACACACTAGTCTAGCTAGCTTGAAATACGGAACCTGTCTTGCTAGCATTCCAGGTCATGTACTCTGTGTCATGTGAGCACAGACTGGTACCCAGGCTCTAGTCTAGCCCCTCCCCACTACACACTCCAGTAGACCTGAATGGAATAACAATATGGGATTTGTTTGACCCAGACCTCTGATAGGCTAGCTGGAATTTCCCCAGAATGCTTAGGCTCTGCCGCTACACCCATCAAGTCCTTTCAGATTGAAAATAAACAGCATTACAGTGGAAGGTACTAGAGGCCGTTAGTCTCATAGCTGTTCAATATCACACAACACAATGCTTCCCTCTACTGGCCGCTGAGTGAATAGAGTACCTTTAAAGACCATAACCACAGTAATAGTGAACCATACATGAGATGAGACTCAGAGCTAACCTGGATCAAGACATAGTACAGCCACTACTACCTAGCATGCTGATGGTTCCCGTTTAGAACCAAACCTCTTGTACCAGGAGCATGTTGAGGAGGTAAACGTTGTGGAACGTTAGAACTGTCTTGAATAGAGCTGACGTGATTCCTTATGTCAGAGGCATAGTTGTTCTGCATATATTTCTACTGGAACATTCCACAATGGTGTGCCCTAATGAACGCAGACCTGAGCATGCCGTGGGCCTGAGATAAGGGCCTGTTCCTCAGCGGGGCTATTTGGACCTGTGCTGTTAACAAGCCTCTCCAGCGACGACCTTCCATCCCAAATCATCCTCTAAGCCCTTTGACAGGTGTAAGCAATTTGTTACAGCTACCTTGCCCTCTGATAGGCTAGGTGGAAGTTTCACCATATTGGTTATACCAATCAAATCCTCTCAGATCTCCACAAGCTGAGGAAAAGTCCATCCCAGCTGCATCCTAGCCTGGTTCCAGATCAGTTTGTGCTGTAACATGACAATGACAATAGGGGTATGGCAAGACCGCACAAACAGATCTGGGACCAGGCTAACGGTATCCCAAACAAAACCTACCAATCCCACTAAGTGTCTAATAAAATATACACATGGCTTTAAACCAAAAACACCCAAACAGTACAAACAGGCTTCTCCTTTAAAGCTTTACAACCTCTTCCTTATGGGAGACCTGAGGAGGAGCAGCCTCGGACCTGTCAGTCAGACCACTACAGCCAATCACGCTGCACGGCTGGGTCCTACCCACCCCAGAGGGCCAGGTGCATGCTGGGACCTGTAGGCAAAGAAGTGTGTCGTTTTCAGGACATACCATGCATTTCAGAGACTGGTTGTAGCCTATTACAATGCACAGAGAGAGTTGCCCCTGACGACAGCAAAGCAAAAGGATCATTGTATTCGTAGTAACACTGGGAAGGCTAGATTGTAGTTCCCTAGCAACGGGCTGGCAGTAGTAAGGTGCATGGGCACCAGCCTAGTTCCTAAGAGAAGCTAAGGGGCGTAGCGAGTCTAGCTAGTGTATATACACAAGAAAAACTACTCTACTGCTTTTAAAAATGAACTTTAGAAAGCTATTTGAATTACAGAACAACAAGCCCCTAGACATTGAGGCTCTGGAGGCTCAAGCCCTCTTTTTACACTGCTCTTCTCTCATCTCCCCTCATCTCTGTCCTCCTCGTCTCCCTCTCTCTCTCATCTCTTCTCTTTACAATGCTCTTCTTTCTCTTTATCTCTTTCTCAATGCTCTTCTCTCATCCCCCTCATCTCTGTCCTCCTCGTCTCCCTCTCTCTCTCATCTCTTTCTCTTTACACTGCTCTTCTCTCATCCCCCTCATCTCTGTCCTCCTCGTCTCCCTCTCTCTCTCATCTCTTTCTCTTTACAGTGCTCTTCTCTCATCCCCCCTCATCTCTGTCCTCCTAGTCTCCCTCTCATCTCTTTCTCTTTACACTGCTCTTCTCTCATCCCCCCTCATCTCTGTCCTCCTCGTCTCCCTCTCTCTCATCTCTTTCTCTTTACACTGCTCTTCTCTCATCCCCCCTCATCTCTGTCCTCCTCGTCTCCCTCTCTCTCTCATCTCTTTCTCTTTACACTGCTCTTCTCTCATCCCCCCTCATCTCTGTCCTCCTCGTCTCCCTCTCTCTCTCATCTCTTTCTCTTTACACTGCTCTTCTCTCATCTCCCCTCATCTCTGTCCTCCTCGTCTCCCTCTCATCTCTTTCTCTTTACACTGCTCTTCTCTCATCCCCCCTCATCTCTGTCCTCCTCGTCTCCCTCTCTCTCTCATCTCTTTCTCTTTACACTGCTCTTCTCTCATCCCCCCTCATCTCTGTCCTCCTCGTCTCCCTCTCTCTCTCATCTCTTTCTCTTTACACTGCTCTTCTCTCATCCCCCCTCATCTCTGTCCTCCTCGTCTCCCTCTCTCTCTCATCTCTTTCTCTTTACACTGCTCTTCTCTCATCCCCCCTCATCTCTGTCCTCCTCGTCTCCCTCTCCCTCATCTCTTTCTCTTGCTTGTTCTTCCTCTCCTTGACACCAAAGTCACATTCTGCCACTTCCCCTTTTTACCTCTTCTTCCCCATCCCTCTAACATTCTCAAGCCCTCATCAACTTACTTATCCCCTCGGTCATCTTCCCATCTATTTGAGCATCCAGAGCCTCACAGATGAATAACTACTGTAGCAGGGGCAGAGCAGAAGAGAGCAGGGAGAACGTCTACCTCCAGCGCTCCTAGAGGGCTGGAGGGGGAAGGCAGGCAAGGCTAGGAACAGCTAATAAAGCCCCTTGCAGGCAATCTAAGGCTTTTAAAATGGCATATACACCGTGGCATTAATGCACATTTCCATTTTTAACAATATTGTGCTTTTAAAAATAATTTATTAAATAGGAGAGGGACTTTTCCCCCGACTTGTTGCCCTTTTCTTCACCGAATATCAGTCTAAAAGAGATGTGGAGAAGGAGCAAGGCAGGGAGGGATGGAGGGGGAGAGGAGAGAGGGTGTGGGGCCCAAATGCTACTGTTCAGTGCTGGCTCCCCTCCAAACCCTGTCTCCCTGTAGTGTCATAACTTCTTCATGGTTTGAGTGAAGGGGTGGGGCATGGGAGGTGGAGGCGGGCCTAGAGCGGACAGAGCGCTGCCCCTTCAGGTTGCCCCAGAGGGGCGGGTCGATGGCTAGGGAGGTGGGTGGTTGAGGTGGGGCCTGGCCCAGATGGTGGGAGGGGCTTCCCCGCGTCACTCCACTCATAGCGGGAGGCTCTGGTTCCGCCGCAGGCCGTCCAATAGGCTGCCTCCGCCTGTGGCTAGGAAGGTGGCCGAGTCCTGACGCACCAGGCACTCTGACAATGGCTCCACCCCCTGGGGAACCTTGACCAATCCCAGCCGGCGTAGCCTCTCGACTAAGTTTACATTGATGGGGTCGGGTTTGGCTTTGATTCTGGGGAGGTTGGGGCGATGTGAGGTGGGGTCGGGGCTGGGGAGGTTGGGGCGATGGGTGCGGCCAAACTTCAGCCCATACACGTCCTGGAGGAAGAGCTCAGCCGGACGCGACGCCAGGAAGTTGTCACAGGTGGCTGGCGCCGAGGCGCGGGACTCAAGGGCACAGGCGAGGGGGTCGGCGAGTGGGACGGGGAGTTGGGGGCGTGCTGGGAGGAGACGCTGGGGAGTGGGGCTTTAAGGTGAGAGGGAGGGGGGCATCGGCGGTGGAGAGAGAAGCAGAAATGCCCCTCTCCAGGACCAGCTTGGCCAGGCCACAGGGGGCAGGGGGACGGCGAGGGGGAAGGAGTCCACCCCAAACTCAGCCTGCAGGGGTCACCGGGGTGCTGGGGCCTGTCCTCATGGAGCTGGGAGTGTACTCTGAGACAGAAGACTGACAGTGGGAACTGAGAGAGAGAGACAAGACAATGTTACCCCACACAGCCATGTCATAAACACTACAGCACAAACACACAACACCAATCACCTTCATAGTCGTGTGTGTGTGTGTGTGTGTGTGTGTGTGTGTGTGTGTGTGTGTGTGTGTGTGTGTGTGTGTGTGTGTGTGTGTGTGTGTGTGTGTGTGTGTGTGTGTGTGTGTGTGTGTGTGTGTGTGTGTGTGTGTGTGTACCTGGAGGTGACCTGGGTGATGTCAGAGGGGTGCAGGATGCGGCAGGTTGTAAAGGTGTAGGTGGAAGACGTTGAACTCTGACATTTCCCCGGGTTATAAACTGAAGAGACAAAAAACACCATTCAAACATTCCATCACAGACCAACGGCTTCCAATAACGACCCTTTTCAGTTTCTTATCTTGGGAAAGAAATATTGACACATTTGTACACAAATGATTGTTTAAATGATGTAATCCGTAGTAAAGGGGAAACCACTGGCCGCTCCACCACGTTGTTATGGTTATTGTTGCTGGGCTGAGGAGCGTCGGGCAGCATGGTGAAACTAATTGTGCTCTTCAACGGCGAGGACGATTATGTCAGAGGGGAAAAACAGTCTCCGTTGATTAAAATAACTTATTTGGTGTTTTAATATCGCTAACGGACACGGCTGTTTCACCATTAAGGATTCCAGCTAACACGTTAAACTTTTCATGTTAAATGTTTTTTAAACTTACCTGACGAGGATGTTGTAGTAGTAAGACTGGTGACAGTCAGGCTCTGGGATTGGACAGGAGCCATGGACGTTACACTGGCGGGCAGAGCCAAGAGGGACGGGCTCCTGATGATGTCACAGGGGGAATTAGAGGTCATAGGGAGGTCACAGGTGATCGGGATTAGAGGGAGCTGTGGAGAGCCTGGTACTGGTACGAAAACGGGAGAAATGGGAGACACCGGTGGCCCGTTCAACAGCAAACGCTCCCTAATCCTTTCCCTGTTCTCCTCCGGTGTTGATGAGTACTGCACCTTGAAGGTGATCCCTCCTTCCTCCTCCTCTCCCTTCTTCTCCCAGGCGTCTGTCCCTTCCTTCCCTCGGTTTCCTGAAAAGTCCCAAACCTTTGTTAGTGAGACTGCTAAATTATTTTAAATCAATCGTTTCCAAAAAAACTATTTTCATAATTATATTAATAAGACATATGTAGCACATTTTCTATATATATATATAATACCCAGTCAGTCATTTACAATAGGAGAGATCTATCTATCTATCTATATATATATATAAAAAAACTATTTTCATAATTATATTAATAAGACATATATAATACCCAGTCATTTTCTATATATATATATATGTAACACATTTTCTATATATATATATAATACCCAGTCAGTCATTTACAATAGGAGAGATCTATCTATCTATCTATCTATCTATCTATCTATCTCTCTATCTATAATACCCAGTCAGTCATTTTACAATTGGAGAGATCTATCTATCTATCTATTTATATATATAATACCCAGTCAGTCATTTACAATAGGAGAGATCTATCTATCTATATAAAAACTATATCTATCTATATATAGTCATTTACAATATCTATCTATCTATATATATATATATAATACCCAGTCAGTCATTTTTACAATATCTATATCTATATATATATATATAATACCCAGTCAGTCATTTTACAATAGGAGAGATCTATCTATCTATCTATCTATCTATCTATCTATCTATCTATCTATCTATCTATCTATCTATCTATCTATCTATCTATCTATCTATCTATCTATATATAATACCCAGTCAGTCATTTTACAATAGGAGAGATCTATCTATTTATATATATTTATAATACCCAGTCAGTCATTTTACAATAGGAGAGATCTATCTATTTATATATATATATAATACCCAGTCAGTCATTTACAATAGGAGAGATCTATCTATTTATATATATATAATACCCAGTCAGTCATTTTACAATAGGAGAGATAGATAGATAGATAGATAGATTTAAAAAATATATTTTTATATATATATACATACATACATACATACAGTGGGGAGAACAAGTATTTGATACACTGCAGATTTTCCTACTTACAAAGCATGTAGAGGTCTGTAATTTGTATCATAGGTACACTTCAACTGTGAGAGACGGAATCTAAATCAAAAATCCAGAAAATCACATTGTATGATTTTTTAAGTAATTAATTTGCATTAATTACTTAAAGGACAGGACAGGTGTATTTTATACTTATAACAAGTTCAAACAGGTGCCATTACTACAAGTAACGAGTGGAGGACAGAGGAGCCTCTTAAAGAAGAAGTTACAGGTCTGTGAGAGCCAGAAATCTTGCTTGTTTGTAGGTGACCAAATACTTATTTTCCACCATAATTTGCAAATAATATCATTACAAATCCTACAATGTGATTTTCTGGATTTTTTCCCTCGTTTTGTCTGTCATAGTTGAAGTGTACCTATGATGAAAATTACAGGCCTCTCTCATCTTTTTAAGTGGGAGAACTTGCACAATTGGTGGCTGACTAAATACTTTTTCCCCACTATGTATGTATGTATGTATGTATGTATGTATGTATGTATGTATGTATGTATGTATGTATGTATGTATGTATGTATGTATGTATGTATGTATGTATGTATGTATGTATGTATGTATGTATGTATGTATGTATGTATGTATGTATGTATGTATGTATGTAATGTATGTATGTATAGTGAATAAAAGTACCTCGTATGTATGTATGTATGTATGTTCTGTGAAATGTACATAGTGAATAAAAGTACCTCTCATGTCATATTTCTGTTCTTCGTCTTCCTCCAGGTCGGTGAGGCGGTAGACGGTGTCGGCGAGAGCATCATGGGGGAGGGGCGAAAGCCCTTGGTGACCACGCCCGGGTGGGGGTCCAGGATGGTGCCCAGGTGGGGCATGGCCAGCTGCTGCCAGTGGTGCAGAGTCAGAGAGAGCCTAGAGGGGTCAGAGGTTAAAGGTTAGGGGTCAGGCGTCAAATGCGTTACTCACAGATGACAATTAGGAGTGTTACAGTTGACAGATATCATAATGTGACCAAGTGGGTTCAAACTGGTACCAGTATACAGATATGATAATATAGACATCATAGATATTGGGTCAGGAATAACTCCTGGATAGATATCATAGCTTTTGGCTGCATTCCAGGCCACCTACATTCAGTAACCACATCTCTAAGGGTGTGTTTAGACAGACAGCCCAATTCTGTTCTTTTTCTCACCAATTGGTCTTTTGTCCAATCACATCTTTTCACATCAGGTATTGGTCTATTGACCAATCACCTCTGAGAAAATCGTGACAAAAATATCAGATTTGCGCTGCCCGTCTAAACGCAGCCTAACATACTGAAATCTGATGCTTGACTGCAAAAGATGATGTGGCATTCAATCACTGGTAAATTTGTGCAGCGGGGCTGCTTATCGCACAGCCTGGAACGCGCCCATTATCATGACTACACTTAAAGCATGAACGTATCCTTACCCTCCATGGGCTTGACGATCTGCAGCTTCTCAGGCAGAAAGGTCTTAAAACAGCTGGACGAGACCGAGAACTCTGATAGGTTGGTGAAGGATGACATGACGCTGCTCATTGGTGAGCTGTAGCCACTCCCCTCCACATCCGATTCCACTCCCCCAGCCAGGGCCTCCAGCTTCTTTTCGCGTTCCGCCTGGAAGAACTGCCGCTCGCACAGGAAATTCTGCCGCCGCAGGGAGAGGCGGTGCAGCGCCGACACGAGGTCATTTCCTCCTGGTGCGCCAGGCTTGCCAAGCGGGACCTCCTCCCTACTACAAAGACAAACACGCAACACGAACACATGCTTACCCAAATATACTCCTCTGTAGGCTCTAAATTCACTGAAATAAGTTTGAATTAAATCATATCAAATAATATGCTTTAAATTTTCTCACATATTGTTGCCACTGACTCAATGAATCCACCACAGTCAATACGGGTGCTTTAGACTGCAGGTCTAACAATCAGGGTCAACCTGGGTCACTCACTTGGCGCGGCCGTGGGATTGGTCGATCCCCTGTGCGGACAGGAAGGGCTGGGCCGTCATCACCAGGCAGCTGCCTCCCGAGCCAGGGATAGGGGGCGTGGCCATCGCCGCAGCTCGCTCTACCGACTCGTTGACCACGCGTACAGTCTGAAACACCTTCTTCTGGGAAACTCTGGGGATGGGGAGAGAGGGAGGAAGAGAGGAGAGGAGGAAGAGAGGGGAGTTAGAGGAGGAGGGGAGTTAGAGAAGAGGAAGATAGGAGGGGAGTTAGAGGGGAGGAAGATAGGAGGGGAGTTAGAGGGGAGGAAGATAGGAGGGGAGTTAGAGAAGAGGAAGATAGGAGGGGAGTTAGAGAAGAGGAAGATAGGAGGGGAGTTAGAGGGGAGGAAGATAGGAGGGGAGTTAGAGGGGAGGAAGATAGGAGGGGAGTTAGAGAAGAGGAAGATAGGAGGGGAGTTAGAGAAGAGGAAGATAGGAGGGGAGTTAGAGAAGAGGAAGATAGGAGGGGAGTTAGAGAAGAGGAAGAGAGGAGGGAGTTAGAGAAGAGGAAGATAGGAGGGGAGTTAGAGAAGAGGAAGATAGGAGGAGAGTTAGAGAAGAGGAAGATAGGACGGGAGTTAGAGGAGGGAGTTAGAGAAGAGGAAGAGAGGAGGGAGTTAGAGAAGAGGAAGAGAGGAGGGGATTTAGAGGAGGGGAGTTAGAGGAGGGGAGTTAGAGGAGGGGAGTTAGAGGAGGGGAGTTAGAGAAGAGGAGGGGAGTTAGAGAAGAGGAAGAGAGGATGGGATTTAGAGGAGGGGAGTTAGAGGAGGGGAGTTAGAGGGGGGAGTTAGAGAAGAGGAGGGGAGCTTCTGCTTTGATTGCTTTTGCTCTTCTGTTTGTGTGTGTTTGTTGTTGTCGGTATGTGTGTGTGTGTTGTTGTCGGTATGTGTGTGTGTGTTGTTGTCGGTGTGTGTGTGTTGTTGTCGGTGTGTGTGTGTTGTTGTCGGTGTGTGTGTGTGTGTTGTTGTCGGTGTGTGTGTGTGTGTTGTTGTCGGTGTGTGTGTGTGTGTTGTTGTCGGTGTGTGTGTGTGTGTTGTTGTCGGTGTGTGTGTGTGTGTGTGTTCTATACTCACTTCTGGTCCTGGAAAGCCACCTCGTCCTCGACACTCAGCTCTCTCCTCATGGTGCCTTCAATCTCTGCTGCCAGGGAGTCCTGAGACACAGTCATTTACACTCATTAATAGGTACACACACTATTGGGCACACACACACATATTCACACATAAATAGGGTTGACACACACACATACACACACTAGGGATATGCATCTTACCCTTTAAAGATAATTTGACAGATGCCTAAATGCCTAAATGAATCGATGCACTGACATTTGCTGCATAAAAACATTCATTTTCCATTCTAAATACAAATCTGCTGCAGATGGAGCTCATGAGCTGGATCTGTCTGAGCTGTCCCTCTCTGAGCTGGATCTGTCTGAGCTGGCCCTCTCTGAGCTGGATCTGTCTGAGCTGGATCTGTCTGAGCTGGCCCTCTCTGAGCTGGATCTGTCTGAGCTGGATCTGTCTGAGCTGGCCCTCTCTGAGCTGGATCTGTCTGAGCTGTCCCTCTCTGAGCTGGCCCTCTCTGAGCTGGCCCTCTCTGAGCTGGATCTGTCTGAGCTGGCCCTCTCTGAGCTGGATCTGTCTGAGCTGTCCCTCTCTGAGCTGGCCCTCTCTGAGCTGGCCCTCTCTGAGCTGGATCTGTCTGAGCTGTCCCTCTCTGAGCTGGCCCTCTCTGAGCTGGCCCTCTCTGAGCTGTCCCTCTCTGAGCTGGATCTGTCTGAGCTGGCCTTCTCTGAGCTGGATCTGTCTGAGCTGGATCTGTCTGAGCTGGCCCTCCCCTCCACCTTCCCATGAAATGTTTACGTACAAGCCCTTAATACAACAATGCAGTTCAAGAAATAGATTTAAGAAAATAGTTACTAAATAAACTACAGTAAAAAAAATTGAATCAAAAAGTAACAATACATTTACATAACAATAACATATACAGGGGGTACCGGGTACCGGTACCGAGTCAATGTGGGGGCTATATACAGGGGGTACCGGGTACCGTAACGAGTCAATGTGGGGGCTATATACAGGGGTACCGGTACTGGTACCGAGTCAATGTTGGGGCTATATACAGGGGGTACCGGGTACTGGTACCGAGTCAATGTGGGGCTATATACAGGGGTACCGGGTACCGGTACCGAGTCAATGTGAGGGCTATATACAGGGGGTACCGTACCGAGTCAATGTGGGGGCTATATACAGGGGTACCAGGGGGTACCGAGTCAATGTGGAGGCTATATACAGAGGGTGCCGGTACAGAGTCAATGTGGAGGCTAAATACAGAGGGTACTGGTACAGAGTCAATGTGGAGACAATATACAGGGGTACCGGTACAGAGTCAATGTGGAGGCTATATACAGAGGGTACTGGTACAGAGTCAATGTGGAGACAATATACAGGGGTACCGGTACCGAGTCAATGTGGAGGCTATATACAGAGGGTGCCGGTACAGAGTCAATGTGGAGGCTATATACAGGGGTGCCGGTACCGAGTCAATGTGGAGGCTATATACAGGGGGTACCGGTACCGAGTCAATGTTGGGGCTATATACAGGGGGTACCGGTACCGAGTCAATGTAGAGGCTATATACAGGGGTACCGGTACCGAGTCAATGTTGGGGCTATATACAGGGGGTACCGGGTACCGTACCGAGTCAATGTGGAGGCTATATACAGGGGGTACCGGTACCGAGTCAATGTTGGGGCTATATACAGGGGGTACCGGTACCGAGTCAATGTTGGGGCTATATAAAGGGGGTACCGGTACAGAGTCAATGTGGAGGCTATATACAGGGGGTACTGGTACAGAGTCAATGTGGAGGTTATATACAGGGGGTACTGGTACAGAGTCAATGTTGGGGCTATATACAGGGGGTGCCGGTACAGAGTCAATGTGGAGGCTATATACAGAGGGTACTGGTACAGAGTCAATGTTGGGGCTATATACAGGGGTACCGGTACCGAGTCAATGTGCGGGGTACAGGAAAGTCAAGGTCATTTGTAAAGTGACTTTGCATAGATAATAAACAGCGAGTAGCAGCAGTGTAAAAAAACTGGGGGGGGGGGTCAATGTAGATCGTCTGGGTGGCCATTTGATTAGTTGTTCAGCAGTCTTATGGCTTGTGGGTAGAAGCTGTTAAGGAGACTTGGAGCTCCGGGACCGCTTGCCGTGCAGTAGCAGAGAGAACAGTCTACGACTTGGGTGACTGGAGTCTATGACAATTTTTTGGGCCTTCCTCTGACACTACCTAGTATATAGGTCCTGGATGTCAGGAAGTATGACCCCAGTGATGTACTGGGCCTGTCAGTCAGATGCCGAGCAGTTGCCATACCAGGCTGGGATGCAACCGGTCAGGATGCTCTTGATGGTGCAGCTGTGGAACTTTGAGGATCTGAGGACCCATGCCAAATCTTTTTAGTTTCCCGAGTGGGAAAAGGTGTTCTCGTGCTGTCTTCACAACTGTCTTCATGTGTTTAGACCATGACAGTTTGTTGGACACAAAGGAACTTGAAGTCAACCTGCTCCACTTCAGTCCCAATGGAGGGCCTGTTTGGCCCTCCATTTCCTGTAGTCCACAATCAACTCCTTTGCCTTGCTCACATTGAGAGAGGTTGTTGTCCTGGCACCACACTGCCAGGTCTCTGACCTCCTCCCTATAGGCTGTCTCATCGTTGTCAGTGATCAGGCCTAAACTTAATGATGGTGTTGGAGTCATGCTTGGCCACCCAGCTGAGGGAGTACAGGAGGGGACTAAGCACACACCCCTGAGGGGCCCCAGTGTTGGCAGATGTGTTGTTACCTACCCTTACTATCTGGGGGCGGCCCGTCAGGAAGTCCAGGATCCATTTGCAGAAGGAGATATTTAGTCCCAGGGTCCTTAACTTAGTGATGAGCTTTGTGGGCACTATGATGTTGAACACTGAAGTGTAGTCAAGGAACAGCATTCTCACATGGGTGTACATTTTGTCCAGGTGGGAAAGGGCAGCGTTGAGTGCGATTGAGATTGCGTCATCTGTGGATCTGTTGGGGCGTTATGCGAATTGGAGTGGGTCTAGGGTTTCTGGCATGATGGTGTTCATGTGAGCCATGACCAGCCTTTCAAAGCAGTGCATGGTTACCGGCGTGTGTGCTATGGGGCAGTAGTCATTTAGGTAGGTTACCTTAGTGTTCTTGGGCACAGGGACTATTGTGGTCTGTTTGAAACATGTAGGTATTACAGACCTGGCCAGGGAGATGTTGAAAATGTCAGTGAAGACACTTGGCAGTTTGTCTGCGCATGCTTTTAGTACACGTCCTGGTAATCCGTCTGGCCCCGCGGCTTTGTGAATGTTGATCTGTTTAAAGGTCTTGCACACATTGGCTACGGAGAGCATGATCACACAGTCCTTCGGAACAGCTGGTGCTCTCAAGCATCCTTCAATGTTGCTTGACGCAAAGCGACCATAAAAGGCATTTAGCTTGTCTGGTAGCCTCGCGTCACTGGGCAGCTTGCGGCTGGGTTTCCCTTCATAGTACGTAATAGTTTTCAAGCCCTGCACATCCAGAGCCGGTGTAGTAGGATTCAATCTTAGTCCTGTATTGACACTTTGCTTGTTTGATGGTTCGTCTTAGCGCATAGCGGGATTTCTTATAAGTGTCCGGATTAGTGTCCAGCTCCTTGAAAGAGGCAGCTCTAGCCTTCAGCTTGGTGTGGATGAATCCTGTGACCCATGGCTTCTCAAGGCAGGCCTGGTTGTTGCTAGATATGTTTGCTTTGGAAACAATTTTAGCTAACCCTTTTCCTAACCTTAATCTAATTCTTCTAACCTGCTACGAAAAGTGACTTCTGCTAGTAAAAACGTTGGTCCGTGTGTGAAGCTGGGCAGTGCGCAGTTTAACTAGACTAATGATATTGCCTGGGGTTGTTCGACATTACAAAATGACTTGTAGATCAATGACGGTGAACACAGTTACATGCAGTTCAACACTGAAGGAGAGGACACGTCAGTTGTCACAAAATATGAGGTATTTTCTGAAGTTAGAAAGAATATAATATGAAAAGATATTAGTGAACCAGCGTTGTTTTCACTTTGAATAGATTTTCTGACCGATGCATGCTACATTTGGTTCGGATTGGGTTCCGCGGACCGAAGCACTTGTATCTTAAACATTTTAAATCGGGGACTGCTGTGTTTTGGTGAATCGTTACATCCCTAACACACACACACACACACACACACACACACACACACACACACACACACACACACACACACACACACACACACACACACACACACACACACACACACACACACACACACACACACACACACACACACACACACACGACAGAAGGTGTAGATCTCACCATGGGGAAGAGTCCGTAGGGCAGGTGTCGTCTCATGCCTGCAGACGGAGTGTTCTTACTGCGCAGCTCCTTGATCTCTTCCTGAGACTCATGTAGCATCCCCACACACTCTACATTACGGTCCGCTAGCTCATTCAGCTATACAACACAACACAACATAGTTAACCCTCCGCTAGCTCATGTAGCATCCCCACACACTCTACATTACGGTCCGCTAGCTCATTCAGCTATACAACACAACACAACATAGTTAACCCTCCGCTAGCTCATGTAGCATCCCCACACACTCTACATTACGGTCCGCTAGCTCATTCAGCTATACAACACAACATAATTAACACTTTGCTTGCTGGATCAGCTATACAACACAACATAATTAACACTTTGCTTGCTGGATCAGCTATACAACACAACATAGTTAACACTTTGCTTGCTGGATCAGCTATACAACACAACATAATTAACACTTTGCTTGCTGGATCAGCTATACAACACAACATAATTAACACTTTGCTTGCTGGATCAGCTATACAACACAACATAGTTAACCCATAAGCCGGGGGGGATAATAACCCAACACAGGTCAATGACCCAACACACCTCCAGGCTTTTATAAGGGCAATTTTATCAAGAAGGAGAGTGGAGTGGTGCATCAGATGACCTGGTTTCCACAATCCCCCGACCTCAACCAAATTGAGATGGTGTGAAGGAGTGAAGGAAAAGCAGCCATTAAGTGCTCAGCATATGTGGGAACTCCTTCAAAACTGTTGGAAAAGCATTCTAGTTGAAACTCGTTGGGGAATGCCAAGAGTGTGCAAAGCTGTCATCAAGTTAAAGGGTGGCTATTTGAAGAATCTCAAATATAAAATATATTTAGATTTGTTTAACATACATATAACTTATAATACGTATTATTTCATAGTTTATGTCTTCAATGTTATTCTACAATGTAGAAAATAGTCAAAATAAATAAAATCCTTGAATGAGTAAGTGTTCTAAAACATTTGACCGGTAGAGTACGTGTTCCACAGAGGGTCAAATTAGTGTGTAGCCCAGACTGATCAGACACTACAGGCAGAAGTTGGCAGATCGGCTGTACTGAGACTCGTGTGGGGGGTCGTAGAGAAAAACCATCGTGTTAGTGAGATTCGACTCATCTTTCCATAGAGGTAATAGTTTTGTAGGCCAAACCGGTCGGACGCTACAGATCATTCTGTGACAAGAACGATTTTCAGGATGTCTCATGGTCTGACAAACACCACTCTAGCACTGTCACCTTTCACCTCAGATGTGGAAGTGTGATATACAGTATACACATGCGGTGGAATGAGATGCATCCAATGTTTGGAAAAAGGGCCCACCTTAAGGCACTTCTATGGAGTCAGAGTTCATTGAACTGTTCATTGCTAGACAACTCACCTCTGCAGTGAGTGATCTCTGGGCATCTTTCGAGGCCTGTAGGTGAATCCTCAGCTCCTCTTTCTCCAGGGCCAGCTGGAAACACACTTCTTTAGTAATATTACTTTACAATTATTACCACAACATCAACTTCAAACTGTGCTCTTCCTCCCCCCTCACCTCTTTGACGCGGTGTTGGAGCTCTACTATCTGGGAGAGGAGCTGGGAAATCTCCTCCTGGTGTCGCATCACCTCTTCACTCTTATGGGACAGCTCCTCTGTTAGGTTCACCATCTGACTGTTGGACTCGCCTGAACCAACCCACACCCACACAGCTCTTTAATCACTAGAGATCAATAACCTAATTACTTGTTAATTGACTTGATTCATGCTGATTTTTTTTTTGTGTGGTGTGTGTGTGTGTGTGTGTGTGTGTGTGTGTGTGTGTGTGTGTGTGTGTGTGTGTGTGTGTGTGTGTGTGTGTGTGTGTGTGTGTGTGTGTGTGACTCACGTAGCTCCTTGACACAGTCGCTGACCAGCTGTTGTTCTTTCTCCTCGAAGGTGATGGTCTCCGTCTTCAGATGACGGGCCTGGTAGGACCACAGGGTTTACAGTGAGGTGTTAGGAACTATCAGATGACGGGCCTGGTCGGACCACAGGGTTTACAGTGAGGTGTTAGGAACTATCAGATGACGGGCCTGGTGGGACCACAGGGTTTACAGTGAGGTGTTAGGAACTATCAGATGATGGGCCTGGTGGGACCACAGGGTTTACAGTGAGGTGTTAGGAACTATCAGATGATGGGCCTGGTAGGACCACAGGCTTTACAGTGAGGTGTTAGGAACTATCAGATGATGGGCCTGGACCACAGGGACCACAGGGTTAGGACCACAGGGAACAGTGATGGGCCTGGGTAGGACCAGGCTTTACAGTGAGGTGTTAGGAACTATCAGATGGGCCTGGTGGGACCACAGGGTTTACAGTGAGGTGTTAGGAACTATCAGATGATGGGCCTGGTGGGACCACAGGGTTTACAGTGAGGTGTTAGGAACTATCAGATGATGGGCCTGGTGGGACCACAGTGAGGTGTTTTACGGGCCTGGTGGGACCACAGGGTTTACAGGTGTTAGGAACTATCAGATGATGGGCCTGGTGGGACCACAGGGTTTACAGTGAGGTGTTAGGAACTATCAGATGACGGGCCTGGTAGGACCACAGGGTTTACAGTGAGGTGTTAGGAACTATCAGATGACGGGCCTGGTGGGACCACAGGGTTTACAGTGAGGTGTTAGGAACTATCAGATGATGGGCCTGGTGGGACCACAGGGTTTACAGTGAGGTGTTAGGAACTATCAGATGATGGGCCTGGTAGGACTATCAGACAGGGTTTACAGTGAGGTGTTAGGAACTATCAGATGAAGGGCCTGGTAGGACCACAGGGTTTACAGTGAGGTGTTAGGCACAGGGTTTACAGTGGTGTTAGGAACTATCAGCCTGGTGGGACCACAGGGTTTACAGTGAGGTGTTAGGAACTATCAGATGACGAACCGCATAAAGTGCACAGTCGAAGTAGAATTAGCACGGACCACAGATCTGGGATCAGATCACCCTACCGTTGATCCTAAACTTAACCCTATGGGTCCTGGTCAAAAGTAGTGAACTCTAGGAAATAGGGTGTCATGTCAGCTATACCTCAGAGCGTAGGGCCAGGTTCTCCTCTTCCAGATCAGACATTTTCCCCTGCAGGGCCTCCAGCTGGCTGAGGGCCACAGCTGGTGCTAGGGGTTGGCGGGGGTGCAGCGGCGTTGAGCAGCTGGAATCAGTCTCACTCTCCTCCGAAGCGCTGGCCACCATCCGCAGCAACTCATCCTTTTTCCCCAGCTCATGTTGTAGCTGGTGCACCTGGGACAGGAGGGTCAGAGGGGTGTGGTGTGTACAGTAGTATGTGTGTGTACAGTAGTGTGTGTGTGTACAGTAGTGTGTGTGTGTTACCTGGTCCAGGGCCTGTGCTAGCTGTTCCTCCACAGACTCATTTCGTTCCTGGAGCAGGTGGTTCCTCTGAAGCAGAGACTGACCAATCCGAGCGGCCAGCTCCAAGTCCCGGTCCCGCTGCAATCAATGATACCATGCTAGTTAGTCCACCAATCACGCGGCCACAATCATCAATGACAACTAATCACCGCCATGTGTCAAAGACCGTGCACCAATGAAAACCCACCTCAGCCAATAGGTGTGTGACAACCTCAATGTCATTGTAGGTCTTGGTCATCTGCTCCACCCTATCAGCACTGAGGACTAGAGAGAGAGAGAGCGAGAGCGAGATAGATAAGAGAACAAGAGAGAACGAGAGAGAGAGGGAGAGAACGAGAGAGAGAACAAGAGAGACAATCGAATTTTAGCAGGGGAACAAGAAAACACGGCAGCATACACACACATGCATGTATACTGTACACACACACCAAAATAAGCAGCACGTTCATGCACAAAGACACAGACTATATATGCTAATGCATGCGCCTCCATGCAAGCACACCAACTTTCCTGTGAAACAGCCTTAGACACTACAAGCTATGCATCCACACACTACTAGATGCCAGGACAAGCCCACTAGTGGCAGTAGACTTAGTGTGTGAGTGTCTGCTGTCCTACGGTATAGCAAGAGAGACTCCAGAGCTCCAGGGGGCCACTCAGCTTAGTCTAATCCAGGTTTGAGAGCACCGTCTGGGCCTACTGGAGAACTGAAGCCCCCCTCATGCTCTGGAGCTATCCGTGGAGAAAGATGCAGAGAGAAAGAGGGAAGCACTTTACCTCGGGAGCCTGGGTGAGAGTAGGAAGAGGGAGCCAGGGAAAGATAAGCTGGAGGAAGAGACAACGGAGGACAGGGAGGGGAATGAGGGGATAACAAGGAGAGACAACAGAGGACAGGGAGGGGAATGAGGGGATAACAAGGAGAGACAACAGAGGACAGGGAGGGGAATGAGGGGATAACAAGGAGAGACAACAGAGGACAGGGAGGGGAATGAGGGGATAACAAGGAGAGACAACAGAGGACAGGGAGGGAATGAGGGGATAACAAGGAGAGACAACAGAGGACAGGGAGGGGAATGAGGGGATAACAAGGAGAGACAACAGAGGACAGGGAGGGAATGAGGGGATAACAAGGAGAGACAACAGAGGACAGGGAGGGGAATGAGGGGATAACAAGGAGAGACAACAGAGGACAGGGAGGGGAATGAGGGGATAACAAGGAGAGACAACAGAGGACAGGGAGGGGAATGAGGGGATAACAAGGAGAGACAACAGAGGACAGGGAGGGGAATGAGGGGATAACAAGGAGAGACAACAGAGGACAGGGAGGGGAATGGGGATAACAAGGAGAGACAACAGAGGACAGGGAGGGGAATGAGGGGATAACAAGGAGAGACAACAGAGGACAGGGAGGGGAATGAGGGGATAACAAGGAGAGACAACAGAGGACAGGGAGGGAATGAGGGGATAACAAGGAGAGACAACAGAGGACAGGGAGGGGAATGAGGGGATAACAAGGAGAGACAACAGAGGACAGGGAGGGGAATGAGGGGATAACAAGGAGAGACAACAGAGGACAGGGAGGGGAATGAGGGGATAACAAGGAGAGACAACAGAGGACAGGGAGGGGAATGAGGGGATAACAAGGAGAGACAACAGAGGACAGGGAGGGGAAT
The DNA here is from genome assembly GCF_021184085.1 of Oncorhynchus gorbuscha. Classification (NCBI taxonomy): domain Eukaryota; kingdom Metazoa; phylum Chordata; class Actinopteri; order Salmoniformes; family Salmonidae; genus Oncorhynchus; species Oncorhynchus gorbuscha. The sequence goes on from NW_025746876.1 coordinate 69,315, forward strand.
GAGGGGATAACAAGGAGAGACAGGACAGGAGGGGAAGAGGACAAGGAGAGACAACAGAGGACAGGGAGGGGAATGAGGGGATAACAAGGAGAGACAACAGAGGACAGGGAGGGGAATGAGGGGATAACAAGGAGAGACAACAGAGGACAGGGAGGGGAATGAGGGGATAACAAGGAGAGACAACAGAGGACAGGGAGGGGAATGAGGGGATAACAAGGAGAGACAACAGAGGACAGGGAGGGGAATGAGGGGATAACAAGGAGAGACAACAGAGGACAGGGAGGGAATGAGGGGATAACAAGGAGAGATAACAGAGGACAGGGAGGGGAATGAGGGGATAACAAGGAGAGATAACAGAGGACAGGGAGGGAATGAGGGGATAACAAGGAGAGATAACAGAGGACAGGGAGGGAATGAGGGGATAACAAGGAGAGACAACAGAGGACAGGGAGGGGAATGAGGGGATAACAAGGAGAGACAACAGAGGACAGGGAGGGGAATGAGGGGATAACAAGGAGAAAGAGAGAAAGAGATGTTAGATGGCAAGAGAGAGGGAATCAGCTGAGCAGAGAGAGAATAACCTAGGAGAGAAATACCAGCTGAGCAGAGAGAGAATAACCTAGGAGAGAAATACCAGCTGAGCAGAGAGAGAATAACCTAGGAGAGAAATACCAGCTGAGCAGAGAGAGAATAACCTAGGAGAGAAATACCAGCTGAGCAGAGAGAGAATAACCTAGGAGAGAAATACCAGCTGAGCAGAGAGAGAATAACCTAGGAGAGAAATACCAGCTGAGCAGAGAGAGAATAACCTAGGAGAGAAATACCAGCTGAGCAGAGAGAGTATAACCTAGGAGAGAAATACCAGCTGAGCAGAGAGAGAATAACCTAGGAGAGAAATACCAGCTGAGCAGAGAGAGAATAACCTAGGAGAGAAATACCAGCTGAGCAGAGAGAGAATAACCTAGGAGAGAAATACCAGCTGAGCAGAGAGAGTATAACCTAGGAGAGAAATACCAGCTGAGCAGAGAGAGAATAACCTAGGAGAGAAATACCAGCTGAGCAGAGAGAGAGTATAACCTAGGAGAGAAATACCAGCTGAGCAGAGAGAGAATAACCTAGGAGAGAAATACCAGCTGAGCAGAGAGAGAATAACCTAGGAGAGAAATACCAGCTGAGCAGAGAGAGAATAACCTAGGAGAGAAATACCAGCTGAGCAGAGAGAGAATAACCTAGGAGAGAAATACCAGCTGAGCAGAGAGAGAGAATAACCTAGGAGAGAAATACCAGCTGAGCAGAGAGAGAATAACCTAGGAGAGAAATACCAGCTGAGCAGAGAGAGAATAACCTAGGAGAGAAATACCAGCTGAGCAGAGAGAGAATAACCTAGGAGAGAAATACCAGCTGAGCAGAGAGAGAATAACCTAGAGAGAAATACCAGCTGAGCAGAGAGAGAATAACCTAGGAGAGAAATACCAGCTGAGCAGAGAGAGAATAACCTAGGAGAGAAATACCAGCTGAGCAGAGAGAGAATAACCTAGGAGAGAAATACCAGCTGAGCAGAGAGAGAATAACCTAGGAGAGAAATACCAGCTGAGCAGAGAGAGAATAACCTAGGAGAGAAATACCAGCTGAGCAGAGAGAGTATAACCTAGGAGAGAAATACCAGCTGAGCAGAGAGAGAATAACCTAGGAGAGAAATACCAGCTGAGCAGAGAGAATAACCTAGGAGAGAAATACCAGCTGAGCAGAGAGAGAATAACCTAGGAGAGAAATACCAGCTGAGCAGAGAGAGAATAACCTAGGAGAGAAATACCAGCTGAGCAGAGAGAGAATAACCTAGGAGAGAAATACCAGCTGAGCAGAGAGAGAATAACCTAGGAGAGAAATACCAGCTGAGCAGAGAGAGAATAACCTAGGAGAGAAATACCAGCTGAGCAGAGAGAGAATAACCTAGGAGAGAAATACCAGCTGAGCAGAGAGAGAATAACCTAGGAGAGAAATACCAGCTGAGCAGAGAGAGAATAACCTAGGAGAGAAATACCAGCTGAGCAGAGAGAGAATAACCTAGGAGAGAAATACCAGCTGAGCAGAGAGAGAATAACCTAGGAGAGAAATACCAGCTGAGCAGAGAGAGAATAACCTAGGAGAGAAATACCAGCTGAGCAGAGAGAGAATAACCTAGGAGAGAAATACCAGCTGAGCAGAGAGAGAATAACCTAGGAGAGAAATACCAGCTGAGCAGAGAGAGTATAACCTAGGAGAGAAATACCAGCTGAGCAGAGAGAGAGGGACAGAAAGAGAGAGCAGAGGCAGGAGAAATCATGTGTGTATTTTAGATAGGGTTAGGGGGATTAGGATGAGTGGTTTGTTTGGGTTCAGCACCTGACTCAGAACCGCAACCCCAGCAGCGCTGCCAGATGGCCCTGGGTAGAGAGATACCAACCCATTTTATTTATTATGGTCAACCTTGACCCCTGGCCTCCAACCCCAGCCTGACCCTTTCTTTACACGAGGTCAACCTGGTAACCATCAAATAAAACAGCATTCTATGTAATACTATGTGTGCATCATGTTTATTGCAATTCAGCTTGTAAACGTAAGGGGAAATCCATTGTCAACGTAATGTGGAGACAGTGGCAGTGTACCTAGTCTAACACCTCTGGTGACAGGCAGACCAGCAGCAACAGAACACAGCAGACTAGGAGACAGTGGCAGTGTACCTAGTCTAACACCTCTGGTGACAGGCAGACCAGCAGCAACAGAACACAGCAGACTAGGAGACAGTGACAGTGTACCTAGTCTAACACCTCTGGTGACAGGCAGACCAGCAGCAACAGAACACAGCAGACTAGGAGACAGTGGCAGTGTACCTAGTCTAACACCTCTGGTGACAGGCAGACCAGCAGCAACAGAACACAGCAGACTAGGAGACAGTGGCAGTGTACCTAGTCTAACACCTCTGGTGACAGGCAGACCAGCAGCAACAGAACACAGCAGACTAGGAGACAGTGACAGTGTACCTAGTCTAACACCTCTGGTGACAGGCAGACCAGCAGCAACAGAACACAGCAGACTAGGAGTCAGAGCTCCTCTGGTTTCAATACCAAGTCACTTCACTACGTGTATTGAAGTCTCCATTTTGATCAATCACAGATACAATATGTACATACTTCTCATACTAGTTTTTCTTTCTACTTGTTATTTTTGGGGCTTATGTATTTGGCATTTGAATGATTGAATGATATTGTACTGCATTTTTTGAGAAGAGTTAGCGAGCGTTTCATTGTACTGTGTGCCGTGCCTAAACGTTGATTTGATTGACTGATTCTGAAAGTGGAAGTATAAAGTGCAATAACATTTACATTTGAGTCATTTAGCAGATGCTCTTATCCAGTGAGTTACAGTTAGTGAAGTCATCTTAAAATAGCTAGGTGGGACAACCACCTCAGTCATAGTAAGTATACTATTTTCTCTTACTACTCTGTATTAAAAGCAGGGTATGTCTGTGGAAAACTGAATCAATATCATTTCGGTAGAACTACATTTACATACACTCGTCTTACCATATAAAGATAAATGTAGTGTTCAAAGAGTGAATTCCTATGTAATTTAGGCTCATTGCAGGAAGTCCTTTCATGTTATCGTTGCTCCACAGACAGACATGGGAAACGCTGACTTATCACAGCTGCTAGGGGCTTCCTGTCCTGACCATATTTGGTCAGAAGAGATCCAGTGCAAGGCAGAAGGAAACTGAAAGTGGGTTGATGTTTTTCACAGATCTCCATACAATGTTCTGTTCCCAAAACGTGTTATGAAAAGGGTCCACTGAGTTTTGTAGACTTGACTCATGGACAACCTTTGAACCTGTATACAGATTGGACGTTTCATCCATCATTTTGCTCCTCTTGTCTGCCTTATCACTGGACTTCCTCTTCTTACCAAATATGGTCAGGACAGGAAGCCCATAACAAATGTGAGGATATCCTCTATATGTGATCCATCCCCGTTCTCCTTATCACATCTATAGTGCATCCATGACCATAAAATGTCCTTCCTGGAACAGAAAGCCTTTTACTGTATTTGAATACTAGAGGACAACCTGTCACATCCACTAGGGGCTTCATCTCCATATATCTGAAACTGGGTTGACATTCAGCAAAAGGTTTTCAGAAATGAAATTCCGATCTCACTACAATTTTCTGTTCCCAAAACTAGAATCCGTTATGAATAAAATCCACAAGGTTTTGTAGACTTGACTCTATGCCAACCAGTCATGGAGCTGGCCCTCCATGACACTGCCCAATGCCAAAGATAAGAGGTTCCACGTGCACCCTCTAAAACCTGTTTGAGACAAAGTCCTGACATCAGGGACTTACTTGGGTTTTGGATTTGTCCTGAATGTGTTTTTATCTTGTAGATGTGTCTGTGGATGTTTTAGAAACAAATGGAAGGATTTACAAAAAAAGCTTTAAGGTTGTCCCGTTCCACTCAATAGCTGAAGGAGTGAGACCAAGAAACAGGACCTATTCAAACAAAGGACTGATCTCCTCTGGCTCAGTAGGTCACAGCCCCAAACGCTGTGATGTTCACACAGAGTTAGACCAACCAACAGGACCTATTCAAACAAAGGACTGATCTCCTCTGGCTCAGTAGGTCACAGCCCCAAACGCTGTGATGTTCACACAGAGTTAGACCAACCAACAGGACCTATTCAAACAAAGGACTGATCTCCTCTGGCTCAGTAGGTCACAGCCCCAAACGCTGTGATGTTCACACAGAGTTAGACCAACCAACAGGACCTATTCAAACAAAGGACTGATCTCCTCTGGCTCAGTAGGTCACAGCCCCAAACGCTGTGATGTTCACACAGAGTTAGACCAACCAACAGGACCTATTCAAACAAAGGACTGATCTCCTCTGGCTCAGTAGGTCACAGCCCCAAACGCTGTGATGTTCACACAGAGTTAGACCAACCAACATGAAAAAAATACAAAAGCATTTGGTAGAACTGAAACAAAACCACTTTCTCTTGGTCACAGAACGCTGTGATGTTCACACAGAGTTAGACCAACCAACAGGACCTATTGTGATCTCCTCTGGCTCAGTAGGTCACAGCCCCCAAACGCTGTGATGTTCACACAAGTTAGACCGGCAGGACCTATTCAAACAATGGACATCTCCTCTTGCTCAGTAGGTCACAGCCCCAAACGCTGTGATGTTCACACAGAGTTAGACCAACCAACAGGACCTATTCAAACAAAGGACTGATCTCCTCTGGCTCAGTAGGTCACAGCCCCAAACGCTGTGATGTTCACACAGAGTTAGACCAACCAACAGGACCTATTCAAACAAAGGACTGATCTCCTCTGGCTCAGTAGGTCACAGCCCCAAAGGTGATGACCATTAGACCAACCAACATGAAAAAATACAAAAGCATTTGGTAGATTTGGTGCTGGAAACAGAACAAACTGCTTGGTCACAGACCAAAACATCACTTTGTGCTTAAAGCGGAGATGTTGACAAACATCACTTTGTGCTTAAAGCGGAGGTTGCGACAAGTCGGCAGGTATTTGAATGGCATCTGTGCATTGCTCAGAGCCAGCAGGGAAGACCATTCACTATCATCTGTGCTTTGCTCAGAGCCAGCAGGGAAGACCATTCACTATCATCTGTGCTTTGCTCAGAGCCAGCAGGGAAGACCATTCACTATCATCAGTTCTATGAAAATGGTGCCATATTGTACTTTCACGAAATATATTATTTTACAGTTATAAGGAAGGTGAAATCATATAGTTAGTCAATAAATCATTTAATTATTACTATATTTAGAAGGCATATCAGTCATTTCAGGCCCCATTCAACCACTTTCGTTGAATAGGAGCTACATAACATGATATTTACCTGGGCTCCCTAGTGGCACAGCGTTCTAAAGGCACTGCATCTCAGTGCTAGAGGTGTCACTACAGACCCTGAGTCAATTCCGGGCTGTATCACAACCGGCTGTGATCGGGAGTCCAAAATAATTTGATCTTAATTGACTTGCCAAGGTAAATAAAGGTTCAATTTTTAAAAAATCAAATGTTAGCATCATTTTTCTACTATGTACTTGAGCTTGTGTCCTCAAAGTGAGTGACTACACCTCAGCAACTAAAACAATATTTACCAGGAAGGTGAGATTTTAACCATATGCAGCATTATTAGTTATTGTTTATTGTTTGAGGTTCAGGTGAGAGGGAAGATTGAGTGGCAGGTAGGCGTGGCCAGAGAGTCCATCATCAGGAAGGGCCCAACGGCTGTAAGCCCTGAGGGTGGACTCTGGGCTCTGTATATGAATAGGAATAAGTATATAGCCAAGGACACACCCCATATGCACCTCTTCCTGAGTCAGAAACCCCAGAAGGTGGGGGTGTTTGTGGATTACAAGGAGGGTCAGATCTCCTTTTATGATGTAGAAAACATGTCTCATATCTACTCTTTCACTGGTTGTACCTTCACTGAGAAGCTATATCCATACTTGAACCCCTGTGATAATGAGGAGGTCCAAACTCAGCCCCATTGGTCATCTCTCCTGTCAATCACACTGACTGAATTGGTGTCCAATAAGGCAACAGATGACAATCTGATGGAGCAAATAACAATTAGAGTAACACATCCAATTGTAAAGAGTGTTGTTAATAATGGGGCACGTTCCAGAGGGTCTGCCAAGGAGTCACAAACCAAATTTCACAACACCTGGACAGGTGTTTAACATCATGTCAGAAACCACATCAATAAGATATTATAATATGAAGCATGACTGCAATGTATCTCATGATTGGATCATTTGTGCAGCATGACTTCTTTGCGGCCTGTTTAGACCATGATGTTTGATATGGTTTACCTCCTGTTGGAGGTAGAAGGTTAAGCTTCCCAGAGCACAGTGGAAGAGAGGGATGACTGCAGCAGTGGCTTCTGAGGCCCACACTGACCTCTAGATGTGGCCCCTCCCTCCCCCTCCAGACACCAGGGTTAAAAACACACACAGGCCCTGGTGTCATTTGAGACAGAAGAAGGAACTAACACCTTCACTGGACTCTGATACAATTATACACGACTCGAAAACACGCACGCACACACCAAACGTGCACGCACACACCAAACGTGTACGCACACACCAAACGTGCACGCACACACCAAACGTGCACGCACACACCAAACGTGCACACACACAGCTAGTTCTCATTTACCTGTACAACTTTAAAATGGACAAATAAACTAAACCAAGCACAGAGAATGTGAAACAGTTAAGTCAAATCAAATTTTATTGGTCACATACACATGGTTAGCAGATGTTATTGGTCACATACACATGGTTAGCAGATGTTATTGGTCACATACACATGGTTAGCAGATGTTATTGGTCACATACACATGGTTAGCAGATGTTATTGGTCACATACACATGGTTAGCAGATGTTATTGGTCACATACACATGGTTAGCAGATGTTATTGGTCACATACACATGGTTAGCAGATGTTAATGTGAGTAGCGAAATGCTTGTGCTTCTGGTTCTGACCGTGCAGTAATATCTAACAAGTAAACTACCTTATACACACAAGTGTAAAAGAATTAATAAGAATATGTACATATAAATATATGGATGAGCGATGGCCGCGCAGCATAGGCAAGATGCAGTAGATGGTATAGAGTACAGTATATACATATGAGATGAGTAATGTAGGGTATGTAAATATGACATAAAGTGGCATTGTTAAGTGACTAGTGATACATGTATTACATCCAATTATTAAAGTGGCTAGAGATTGGGTCAGTATGTTGGCAGCAGCCACTCAATGTTAGTGGTGGCTGCTTAACAGTCTGATGGCCTTGAGATAGAAGCTGTTTTTCAGTCTCTCGGTCCCAGCTTTGATGCACCTGTACTGACCTCGCCTTCTGGATGATAGCGGGGTGAACAGGCAGTGGCTCGGGTGGTTGTTGTCCTTGATGATCTTTTTTGGCCTTCCTGTGACATCGGGTGGTGTAGGTGTCCTGGAGGGCAGGTAGTTTGCCCCGGTGATGCGTTGTGCAGACCTCACTACCCTCTGGAGAGCTTTATGGTTGTGGGTGGAGCAGTTGCCGTACCAGGAGGTGATACAGCCCGACAGGATGCTCTCGTTTGTGCATCTGTAAAAGTTTGTGAGTGCTTTTGGTGACAAGCTAATTTCTTCAGCCTCCTGAAGTTGCGCCTTCTTCACCATGCTGTCTGTGTGGGTGGACCATTTCAGTTTGTCCGTGATGTGTATGCCGAGGATGTGTACGCTGGCTGGGGATGCCGTCTGGGCCTGCAGCCTGGCGAGGGTTAACACGTTTAAATGTTTTACTCACGTTGGTTGCGGTGAAGGAGAGCCCGCAGGTTTTTGTAGCGGGCCGTGTCAGTAGCACTGTATTGTCCTCAAAGCGAGCAAAGAAGTTGTTTAGTTTGTCTGGGAGCAAGACATTGGTGTCCGTGACTGGGCTGGTTTTGTTTTGTAGTCCGTTATTGACTGTAAGTTGTGTGCAGAACAGGGAGGAGTTGAGTGATAACATTAATCTAAAGTGAAACTGCATAACTCTCCTGCTCCACATCACTCTACACACAGATGCACAGTCAACCTTCTCTCAAGACAAAGAGAAAAACACTCAGGTAAGTAGAGAAAGAGATTAATATGTACACTGGTGATCATTTTACTCAAAATCACATTACTTTGTGTTTCTCAGCAGTTCTTTCTTTGATCTTTGTAAAACAATCAGGTAAAAATGTGAGAATTGACAATGTTACAAGTACGTTGAAAGTCACTTCTCCAAAGGTAAAGACATTTAGGGCATGTGCTCCATAATATACAAAGGTAGAACAAATGATCCATCTCCTGGATATCGTTTCTCTATCTACAGTACTCTGGGTAAAAGCATGATGTCTGTGGAACACTGAATCAATATTATTTTAGTGGAGCTATATACACTCTTGTTTAACCTTCATTTTATAGAACTGGTTGCTCCACAGATAGAATGGGGAAAACAAGATTGTTAACTCAGAGACAAAAAGTGTGATGACATGCATCCTTTTAAAGTAGTCTAGTGGGTGGGACTTGTTCTGGGTTAGGGAGAGATCACAGGATTCCATCCAAGCCAGTGGAAGGGATCAACCAATAAATCATGTTCCTGAACAGACACTCCAGTACAGCAGGGGGCAGTAAAACTCTAAAATGAAGACAGCTACATTTCTAACTCTGTGGTCTTCTATTAGGTTTCAGAAATGTCCACCTCCAGCAATGTTCTGTCTGAAGAGCAGTTCCTGTGCTCTGTCTGTCTGGATGTGTTCACTGAGCCAGTCTCTATTCCATGTGGACACAACTTCTGCAAGGCCTGTATCAGTGAATACTGGAACACCACTGTCCTGTGCCAGTGTCCACTGTGTAAGGACACATTCAACAGAAGACCTGACCTAAACACCAACACAACACTCAGAGATGTTGCAGATCATTTTAAGAGGATGAAGGTCACCGACAGAGAGGAGTCCTCTTCCAAGCCTGGAGAAGTAGCACAAGTGCAGCAGATGATCCAGGAGCGACAGGATCCTGAGCTGAGGAGGTTACGGCAGTGGTCAGTGGATGTGACTCTGGATCCTGATACAGCACACTGCAAGCTCATTGTGTCGGAGGACAGGAAACAAGTGAGCTATGGAGACGTACGGCAGATTCTCCCTGACCTCCCAGAGAGGTTTGAATGTTATCTATCGGTCCTGGGAAAGGAGGGCTTCTCCTCAGGGAGATTCTACTTTGAGGTTCAGGTGAGAGGGAAGATTGAATGGCAGGTAGGAGTGGCCAGAGAGTCCATCATCAGGAAGGGCCCAACGGCTGTAAGCCCTGAGGGTGGACTCTGGGCTCTGTATATGAATAGGAATAAGTATATAGCCAAGGACACACCCCCTATCCCCCTCTTCCTGAGTCAGAAACCCCAGAAGGTGGGGGTGTTTGTGGATTACAAGGAGGGTCAGATCTCCTTTTATGATGTAGAAAACATGTCTCATATCTACTCTTTCACTGGTTGTACCTTCACTGAGAAACTATATCCATACTTGAACCCCTGTGATAATGAAGAGGGTCCAAACTCAGCCCCATTGGTCATCTCTCCTGTCAATCACACTGACTGAATTGATGTCCAATAAGGCAACAGATGACAATCTGATGGAGCAAATAACAATTAGACGAACACATCCAATTGTAAAGAGTGTTGATAATAATGGGGCACGTTCCAGAGGGTCTGCCATGCAATCACAAACTAATTTCACAACACCTGGACAGGTGTTTAACAACATGTCAGAAACCACATCAATATAATATTATAATCTGAAGCATGACTGCAATGTATCTAACGTGGTGTTCAATGATTGGGTCATTTGGGTCATTTGTGCAGCATGACTTCTTTGCGGCCTGTTTAGACAATGATGTTTGATATGGTTTTGGTGTTAAAATCAGAGGATAATGCTTGAAATCTGATCTACAGTAGAATATTGTTAAAGTTAGTCTGACTTCGTTCCCATTTATTTTTCTCATTCAGTGTTGGGATCTTGTTCGGGTTCATTTGGGAGTAGGTTGTACTGAATTAGATACATTTAGCAGGATGCATCGAATTTATTGTGCAATGTATCTTTTAATCGTACATGAACCCTGTCAAATAAACATAATAAATATGTTTGTTTGGTTCAATAAAATAATAACATACAGCTAAATGTTTAGTAAAAAAGGAGATTAGCATCCTGTTGGAGGTAGAAGGTTAAGCTTCCCAGAGCACAGTGGAAGAGAGGGATGACTGCAGCAGTGGCTTCTGAGGCCCACACTGACCTCTAGATGTGGCCCCTCCCCCTCCAGACACCAGGGTTAAAAACACACACAGGCCCTGGTGTCATTTGAGACACAAGAAGGAACTAACACCTTCACTGGACTGATACAATTATACACGACTCGAAAACACGCACGCACACACCAAACGTGCACGCACACACCAAACGTGTACGCACACACCAAACGTGCACGCACACACCAAACGTGCACGCACACACCAAACGTGCACACACACAGCTAGTTCTCATTTACCTGTACAACTTTAAAATGGACAAATAAACTAAACCAAGCACAGAGAATGTGAAACAGTTAAGTCAAATCAAATTTTATTGGTCACATACACATGGTTAGCAGATGTTATTGGTCACATACACATGGTTAGCAGATGTTATTGGTCACATACACATGGTTAGCAGATGTTATTGGTCACATACACATGGTTAGCAGATGTTATTGGTCACATACACATGGTTAGCAGATGTTATTGGTCACATACACATGGTTAGCAGATGTTATTGGTCACATACACATGGTTAGCAGATGTTAATGTGAGTAGCGAAATGCTTGTGCTTCTGGTTCTGACCGTGCAGTAATATCTAACAAGTAAACTACCTTATACACACAAGTGTAAAAGAATTAATAAGAATATGTACATATAAATATATGGATGAGCGATGGACGCAGCATAGGCAAGATGCAGTAGATGGTATAGAGTACAGTATATACATATGAGATGAGTAATGTAGGGTATGTAAATATGACATAAAGTGGCATTGTTAAGTGACTAGTGATACATGTATTACATCCAATTATTAAAGTGGCTAGAGATTGGGTCAGTATGTTGGCAGCAGCCACTCAATGTTAGTGGTGGCTGCTTAACAGTCTGATGGCCTTGAGATAGAAGCTGTTTTTCAGTCTCTCGGTCCCAGCTTTGATGCACCTGTACTGACCTCGCCTTCTGGATGATAGCGGGGTGAACAGGCAGTGGCTCGGGTGGTTGTTGTCCTTGATGATCTTTTTGGCCTTCCTGTGACATCGGGTGGTGAGGTGTCCTGGAGGGCAGGTAGTTTGCCCCGGTGATGCGTTGTGCAGACCTCACTACCCTCTGGAGAGCTTTATGGTTGTGGGCGGAGCAGTTGCCGTACCAGGAGGTGATACAGCCCGACAGGATGCTCTCGTTTGTGCATCTGTAAAAGTTTGTGAGTGCTTTTGGTGACAAGCTAATTTCTTCAGCCTCCTGAAGTTGCGCCTTCTTCACCATGCTGTCTGTGTGGGTGGACCATTTCAGTTTGTCCGTGATGTGTATGCCGAGGATGTGTACGCTGGCTGGGGATGCCGTCTGGGCCTGCAGCCTGGCGAGGGTTAACACGTTTAAATGTTTTACTCACGTTGGTTGCGGTGAAGGAGAGCCCGCAGGTTTTTGTAGCGGGCCGTGTCAGTAGCACTGTATTGTCCTCCAAAGCGAGCAAAAGAAGTTGTTTAGTTTGTCTGGGAGCAAGACATTGGTGTCCGTGACTGGGCTGGTTTTTGTTTTGTAGTCCGTTATTGACTGTAAGTTGTGTGCAGAACAGGGAGGAGTTGAGTGATAACATTAATCTAAAGTGAAACTGCATAACTCTCCTGCTCCACATCACTCTACACACAGATGCACAGTCAACCTTCTCTCAAGACAAAGAGAAAAAACACTCAGGTAAGTAGAGAAAGAGATTAATATGTACACTGGTGATCATTTTACTCAAAAATCACATTACTTTGTGTTTCTCAGCAGTTCTTTCTTTGATCTTTGTAAAACAATCAGGTAAAAATGTGAGAATTGACAATGTTACAAGTACGTTGAAAGTCACTTCTCCAAAGGTAAAGACATTTAGGGCATGTGCTCCATAATATACAAAGGTAGAACAAATGATCCATCTCCTGGATATCGTTTCTCTATCTACAGTACTCTGGGTAAAGCATGATGTCTGTGGAACACTGAATCAATATTATTTTAGTGGAGCTATATACACTCTTGTTTAACCTTCATTTTATAGAACTGGTTGCTCCACAGATAGAATGGGGAAAACAAGTTGTTAACTCAGAGACAAAAAGTGCGATGACATGCAGCCTTTTAAAGTAGTCTAGTGGGTGGGACTTGTTCTGGGTTGGGACGGATCTGGGATTCCATCCAAGCCAGTGGAAGGGATCAACCAATAAATCATGTTCCTGAACAGACACTCCAGTACAGCAGGGCAGTAAAACTCTAAAATGAAGACAGCTACATTTCTAACTCTGTGGTCTTCTATTAGGTTTCAGAAATGTCCTCCAGCAATGTTCTGTCTGAAGAGCAGTTCCTGTGCTCTGTCTGTCTGGATGTGTTCACTGAGCCAGTCTCTATTCCATGTGGACACAGCTTCTGCAAGGCCTGTATCAGTGAATACTGGAACACCACTGTCCTGTGCCAGTGTCCACTGTGTAAGGACACATTCCAATAGAAGACCTGACCTAAACACCAACACAACACTCAGAGATGTTGCAGATCATTTAAGAGGATGAAGGTCACAGACAGAGAGAGTCCTCTTCCAAGCCTGGAGATAGCACAAGTGCAGCAGATGATC
>NW_025746877.1:0-82761 GCF_021184085.1 Oncorhynchus gorbuscha
CCTGGCAATGACAATGTGAGTGTATGCAATTACTGTCTCTCTCACTGCTTGTTCTCTTCTTCTTCAGTCACCCTCTGTCCTACTCAGTCCTTCTTCTCTCCTCGCTTTCACTGTCACTCTCCCCCTGTGTCCTCTCGTTTCCTCCCTGTGTCCTCTCGTTTCCTCCCTGGTCCTCCTTTCTCTCAGAGTTCCAGTCAGTTACTGTCACTCCTCCTCCTCCTCCTCTTCCTCTTCCTCCTCCCATAAAGGATTGTTTCATACTAAAACCTACTGTGTCGTAATCCACACAACACAGGCATTGCTTTGGGTAATTTAAATAAATCCTGAATTCCACTCTCCAAAATGTTTTTTTTTTTGTTGTTTTTTTTGTAAACCTTATCTTTGTTAATATAGGACAGGGGTATTCAACTCTGACCCTACGAGGTCTGGAGCCTGCTGGTGTTCTGTTCTACCTGATCATTAATATCACCCACCTGGTGTCCCAGGTCTAAATCAGGCCTTGAGGCCTGAACATTAATATCACCCCACCTGGTGTCCCAGGTCTAAATCAGGCCCTGATCATTAATATCACCCCACCTGTTGTCCCAGGTCTAAATCAGGCCCTGATCATTAATATCACCCCACCTGGTGTCCCAGGTCTAAATCAGGCCCTGATCATTAATATCACCCCACCTGTTGTCCCAGGTCTAAATCAGGCCCTGGTCATTAATATCACCCCACCTGGTGTCCCAGGTCTAAATCAGGCCCTGATCATTAATATCACCCACCTGGTGTCCCAGGTCTAAATCAGGCCCTGATCATTAATATCACCCCACCTGGTGTCCCAGGTCTAAATCAGGCCCTGATCATTAATATCACCCACCTGGTATCCCAGGTCTAAATCAGGCCCTGATCATTAACATCACCCCACATGGTGTCCCAGGTCTAAATCAGGCCCTGATCATTAACATCACCCCACATGGTGTCCCAGGTCTAAATCAGGCCCTGATCATTAATATCACCCCACCTGGTGTCCCAGGTCTAAATCAGGCCCTTGAACATTAACATCACCCACCTGGTGTCCCAGGTCTAAATCAGGCCCTGATCATTAATATCACCCCACCTGGTGTCCCAGGTCTAAATCAGGCCCTGATCATTAATATCACCCCACCTGGTGTCCCAGGTCTAAATCAGGCCCTGATCATTAATATCACCCCACCTGGTGTCCCAGGTCTAAATCAGGCCCTGATCATTAATATCACCCCACCTGGTGTCCCAGGTCTAAATCAGGCCCTGATCATTAATATCACCCCACCTGGTCCTTAATTAGAGGGCAACAATGAAAACAGGCAGTGGAACAGTTGTTGTTGTTGATACAGAATATGCTTCCTAGTAAAGCCACTTTTAGGCTTTGAGTTCTGTTATGTTACGAGTTCTAATGTACAGGAAAGTATTCAGACCCCTTGACTTTTTTAACCTGTTTTGTAGCGTTACAGCCTTATGCTAAAATTGATTACATTATTTTTTTCTCTCATAAACCTACACACAATAACCCATAGCGGCATAGAAAAAAACTGGTTTTTAGCCATTTATTTTGCTAATGTATTAAAAAAAATCAACAGAAATCACATTTACATAAGTATTCAGACCCTTTACACCTGCACCTTTGGCAGTAATTACAGCCTTGAGGGTTCAAGTCCGGGCTCTGGCTGGGCCACTCAAGGACATTCAGAGACTTATCCCCGAAGCAGCTCCTGCGTTGTCTTGGCTGTGTGCTTAGGTTCGTTGTCCTGTTGGATGGTGAACCTTCGCCCCAGGCTGAGGTCTTGAGCCATTCCGTAAAAACCCTGTCTCCTGTCTCTGTTTACGTGTAGGTATGTACGGCAGGACCAAATCGGAAAGACATGAGAAAGCCCATGTAATGCTTTGTAGTTTAGCAGTAAAACCTTGAAATCAGCCCTAACCTAAACAGGAAGCCAGTGTAGGGAGGCTAGCACTGTAGTAATATGATCAAATGTTTTGGTTCTAGTCAGGATTCTAGCAGCCGTATTTAGCACCAACTGAAGTTTATTTAGTGCTTTATCCGGGTAGCCGGAAAGTAGAGCATTGCAGTAGTCTAACCCAGAAGTGACAAAAGCATGGATTAATTTTTCTGCATCATTTTTGGACAGAGAGTTTCTGATTTTTGCAATGTTACGTAGATGGAAAAAAGCTGTCCTTGAAATGGTCTTGATATGTTCTTCAAAAGAGAGTTCAGGGTCCAGAGTAACACCGAGGTCCTTCAGTTTTATTTGAGACGGCTGCTCTAACTGAGGTTGATTTGTCAGCAGGTTTTCATCAAGGATTTCTCTGTTCTTTGCTCCGTTCATCTTTGCCTCGATCCCGACGAAAACAACCCCACAGCATGATGCTGCCACCACCATGCTTCATCATACGGAAGGTGCCAGGTTTACTCCAGACATGATGCTGCCACCACCATGCTTCATCATAGGGAAGGTGCCAGTTTCCTCCAGACATGATGCTGCCACCACCATGCTTCATCATAGGGAAGGTGCCAGGTTTCCTCCAGATATGATGCTGCCACCACCATGCTTCATCATAGGGAAGGTGCCAGGTTTCCTCCAGATGTGACTCTTGCCATTCAGGACGAAATAGTTGAATCTTGGTTTCATCAGACCAGAGAGTCTTGTTTCTCATGGTCTGAGAGTCTTTACGTGCATTTTGGCAAACTCCAAGCGGGCTTTCATGTGCCTTTTACTAAGTGGTTTCCGTCTGGCCACTCTACCATAAAGGCCTGATTGGTAGAGTGCTGAAGGGATGGTTGTTCTGGAAGGTTCTCCCATCTCCACAGAGGAACTCCAGAGCTCTGTCAGAGTGACCATTAGGTTCTTGGTCACCTCCCTGACAAAGGCCCTTCTCTCCCGATTGCTCAGTTTGGCCTGGCGGCCAGCTCTAGGAAGAGTCTTGGTGGTTCCAAACTTCTTCCATTTAAGAATGATGGAGGCCACTGTGTTCTTGGGGACCTTCAATGCTGCAGAAACGTTTTGGTACCCTTCCCCAGATCTGTGCCTCGACGCATTCCTGTCTCGGATCTCTACGGACAATTCCTTCGACCTCATGGCTTGGTTTTTGCTCTGACATGCACTGTCAACTGTGGAACCTTATATAGACAGGTGTGTGCCTTTCCAAATCATGTCCAATCAATAGCATTTACCACAGGTGGACTCCAATCAAGTTGTAGAAACATCTCAAGGATGATCAATGGAAACAAGATGCACCTGAGCTCAATTTCAAGTTTCATAGCGAAGGGTCTGAATACCTACCTAAATGTCATATTTCAGTTTTGTATTGTTAATGCATTTGCAGCATCGTTCATTGTCATTATGGGGTATTGTGATGTCATTATGGGGTATTGTGATGTCATTATGGGGTATTGTGATGTCATTGTGGGGTATTGCGATGTCATTATGGGGTATTGTGATGTCATTATGGGGTATTGTGATGTCATTATGGGGGTATTGTGATGTCATTATGGGGTATTGTGATGTCATTGTGGGGTATTGTGATGTCATTATGGGGGTATTGTGATGTCATTATGGGGTATTTTGATGTCATTATGGGGGTATTGTGATGTCATTATGGGGGTATTGTGATGTCATTATGGGGTATTTTGATGTCATTATGGGGGTATTGTGATGTCATTATGGGGTATTTTGATGTCATTATGGGGTATTGTGATGTCATTATGGGGTATTGTGATGTCATTATGGGGGTATTGTGATGTCATTATGGGGTATTTTGATGTCATTATGGGGTATTGTGATGTCATTATGGGGTATTTTGATGTCATTATGGGGGTATTGTGATGTCATTATGGGGTATTGTGATGTCATTATGGGGTATTGTGATGTCATTATGGGGTATTGTGAGTAGATTGCTGAGGATTTTGTTTTTCATACATTTTAGAATAAGGCTGTAACGTAACAAAATGTGTGAAAAGTCAAGGGGTCTGAATACTTTCCGAAGGCCCTGTATGTGATTACCGAATCTGTTTGTCTGAGTGAGGGATGGTTATAGATGTTTCTAGTCACACTTTATAAATCAAATATATTTATAAAGCCCCTTTTTACATCAGCAGATGTCACAAAGTGCTGCACAGAAACACAGCCTAAAACCCCAAACAGCAAGCAATGCAGAGGTAGAAGCACGGGGGGGGGGGATGATATCACCAGACCACAAACTTACTACCACAAGTAGTAAGTGACTCAGCCCCTGTAATCAGGTCAGATGCAGAGAATCCCAGTGGAGAGAGGGGAACCGGCCAGGCAGAGACAGCAAGGGCGGTTCGTCATGCCAGTGCCTTGCCATTCACCTTCACACCCCTGGGCCATAGGAGTCTTCAGTACAGACTTAAAGGTCAAGACCAAGTCTACGTCTCTCACATGGATAAGCAGACCGTTCCATAAAAATGGAAGCTCTATAGGAGAAAACCCTGCCTCCTGCTGTTTGCTTAGAAATTCTAGGGGAAATTAGGAGGCCTGCGTCTTGTGACCGTAGCGTACGTGTAGGTATGTACGGCAGGACCAAATCAGAGAGGTAGGTAGGAGCAAGCCCATGTAATGCTTTGTAGGTTAGCAGTAAAACCTTGAAATCAGCCCTCGCCTTGACAGGAATCCAGTGTAGAAAGGCAAGCACTGTAGCAATAGGCTTGAATTTTCGGGTTCGAGTCAAGATTCTAGCAGCCGTGTTGAGAACTAGCTGATGTTTATGTAGTTCTTTATCCGGGTAGCCGGAGAATAGAGCGTTGCAGTAGTCTAATATAGAAGTAGCCAGACAGTAGAGTGTTGCAGTAGTCTAATATAGAAGTAGCCAGACAGTAGAGTGTTGCAGTAGTCTAATATAGAAGTAGCCAGACAGTAGAGCATTGCAGTAGTCTAATATAGAAGTAGCCAGACAGTAGAGTGTTGCAGTAGTCTAATATAGAAGTAGCCAGACAGTAGAGTGTTGCAGTAGTCTGATATAGAAGTAGCCAGACAGTAGAGTGTTGCAGTAGTCTAATATAGAAGTAGCCAGACTGTAGAGCATTGCAGTAGTCGTAGTAGTACTTATTGTCAATAAACCATGTTGGACTGGTCACTAGTACAGGACAGTTAACCATGTTGGACCACTAGTACAGGACAGTTAACCATGTTGGACTGGTCACTAGTACAGGACAGTTAACCATGTTGGACTGGTCACTAGTACAGGACAGTTAACCATGTTGGACTGGTCACTAGTACAGGACAGTTAACCATGTTGGACTGGTCACTAGTACAGGACAGTTAACCATGTTGGACTGGTCACTAGTACAGGACAGTTAACCATGTTGGACTGGTCACTAGTACAGGACAGTTAACCATGTTGGACTGGTCACTAGTACAGGACAGTTAACCATGTTGGACTGGTCACTAGTACAGGACAGTTAACCATGTTGGGCCACTAGTACAGGACAGTTAACCATGTTGGGTCACTAGTACAGGACAGTTAACCATGTTGGACTGGTCACTAGTACAGGACAGTTAACCATGTTGGGCCACTAGTACAGGACAGTTAACCATGTTGGGTCACTAGTACAGGACAGTTAACCATGTTGGACTGGTCACTAGTACAGGACAGTTAACCATGTTGGGCCACTAGTACAGGACAGTTAACAATGTTGGGTCACTAGTACAGGACAGTTAACCATGTTGGACTGGTCACTAGTACAGGACAGTTAACCATGTTGGACTGGTCACTAGTACAGGACAGTTAACCATGTTGGGCCACTAGTACAGGACAGTTAACCATGTTGGACTGGTCACTAGTACAGGACAGTTAACCATGTTGGGCCACTAGTACAGGACAGTTAACCATGTTGGACTGGTCACTAGTACAGGACAGTTAACCATGTTGGGCCACTAGTACAGGACAGTTAACCATGTTGGACTGGTCACTAGTACAGGACAGTTAACCATGTTGGGCCACTAGTACAGGACAGTTAACCATGTTGGACTGGTCACTAGTACAGGACAGTTAACCATGTTGGACTGGTCACTAGTACAGGACAGTTAACCATGTTGGACCACTAGTACAGGACAGTTAACCATGTTGGACTGGTCACTAGTACAGGACAGTTAACCATGTTGGACAACTAGTACAGGACAGTTAACCATGTTGGACTGGTCACTAGTACAGGACAGTTAACCATGTTGGACTGGTCACTAGTACAGGACAGTTAACCATGTTGGACTGGTCACTAGTACAGGACAGTTAACCATGTTGGACGGGTCACTAGTACAGGACAGTTAACCATGTTGGACTGGTCACTAGTACAGGACAGTCAACCATGTTGGACTGGTCACTAGTACAGGACAGTTAACCATGTTGGACTGGTCACTAGTACAGGACAGTTAACCATGTTGGACTGGTCACTAGTACAGGACAGTTAACCATGTTGGACCACTAGTACAGGACAGTTAACCATGTTGGGTCACTAGTACAGGACAGTTAACCATGTTGGACTGGTCACTTGTACAGGACAGTTAACCATGTTGGACTGGTCACTAGTACAGGAAAGTTAACCATGTTGGGCCACTAGTACAGGACAGTTAACCATGTTGGACTGGTCACTAGTACAGGACAGTTAACCATGTTGGGCCACTAGTACAGGACAGTTAACCATGTTGGACTGGTCACTAGTACAGGACAGTTAACCATGTTGGGCCACTAGTACAGGACAGTTAACCATGTTGGACTGGTCACTAGTACAGGACAGTTAACCATGTTGGGCCACTAGTACAGGACAGTTAACCATGTTGGACTGGTCACTAGTACAGGACAGTTAACCATGTTGGACCACTAGTACAGGACAGTTAACCATGTTGGACTGGTCACTAGTACAGGACAGTTAACCATGTTGGACAACTAGTACAGGACAGTTAACCATGTTGGACTGGTCACTAGTACAGGACAGTTAACCATGTTGGACTGGTCACTAGTACAGGACAGTTAACCATGTTGGACTGGTCACTAGTACAGGACAGTTAACCATGTTGGACGGGTCACTAGTACAGGACAGTTAACCATGTTGGACTGGTCACTAGTACAGGACAGTTAACCATGTTGGACTGGTCACTAGTACAGGACAGTTAACCATGTTGGACCACTAGTACAGGACAGTTAACCATGTTGGGTCACTAGTACAGGACAGTTAACCATGTTGGACTGGTCACTTGTACAGGACAGTTAACCATGTTGGGTCACTAGTACAGGACAGTTAACCATGTTGGACTGGTCACTTGTACAGGACAGTTAACCATGTTGGACTGGTCACTAGTACAGGACAGTTAACCATGTTGGACCACTAGTACAGGACAGTTAACCATGTTGGACTGGTCACTAGTACAGGACAGTTAACCATGTTGGGCCACTAGTACAGGACAGTTAACCATGTTGGACTGGTCACTAGTACAGGACAGTTAACCATGTTGGGCCACTAGTACAGGACAGTTAACCATGTTGGACTGGTCACTAGTACAGGACAGTTAACCATGTTGGGCCACTAGTACAGGACAGTTAACCATGTTGGACTGGTCACTAGTACAGGACAGTTAACCATGTTGGACTGGTCACTAGTACAGGACAGTTAACCATGTTGGACCACTAGTACAGGACAGTTAACCATGTTGGACTGGTCACTAGTACAGGACAGTTAACCATGTTGGACAACTAGTACAGGACAGTTAACCATGTTGGACTGGTCACTAGTACAGGACAGTTAACCATGTTGGACTGGTCACTAGTACAGGACAGTTAACCATGTTGGACCACTAGTACAGGACAGTTAACCATGTTGGACTGGTCACTAGTACAGGACAGTTAACCATGTTGGACCACTAGTACAGGACAGTTAACCATGTTGGACCACTAGTACAGGACAGTTAACCATGTTGGACTGGTCACTAGTACAGGACAGTTAACCATGTTGGGCCACTAGTACAGGACAGTTAACCATGTTGGACCACTAGTACAGGACAGTTAACCATGTTGGGCCACTAGTACAGGACAGTTAACCATGTTGGACTGGTCACTAGTACAGGACAGTTAACCATGTTGGACCACTAGTACAGGACACTTAACCATGTTAGACCACTAGTACAGGACAGTTAACCATGTTGGGCCACTAGTACAGGACAGTTAACCATGTTGGGTCACTAGTACAGGACAGTTAACCATGTTAGGCCACTAGTACAGGACAGTTAACCATGTTGGACTGGTCACTAGTACAGGACAGTTAACCATGTTAGGCCACTAGTACAGGACAGTCAACCATGTTAGACCACTAGTACAGGACAGTTAACCATGTTAGACCACTAGTACAGGACAGTTAACCATGTTGGACTGGTCACTAGTACAGGACAGTTAACCATGTTGGACTGGTCACTAGTACAGGACAGTTAACATTTACATTTACATTTAAGTCATTTAGCAGACGCTCTTATCCAGAGCGACTTACAAATTGGTGCATTCACCTTATGACATCCAGTGGGACAGTCACTTAACAATAGTGCATCTAAAACTTAGGGGGTGGGGTGAGAGGGATTACTTAACCTATCCTAGGTATTCCTTAAAGAGGTGGGGTTTCAGGTGTCTCCGGAAGGTGGTGATTGACTCCGCTGTCCTGGCGTCATGAGGAGTTTGTTCCACCATTGGGGGCCAGGGCAGCGAACAGTTTTGACTGGGCTGAGCGGGAGCTGTACTTCCTCAGTGGTAGGGAGGCGAGCAGGCCAGAGGTGGATGAACGCAGTGCCCTTGTTTGGGTGTAGGGCCTGATCAGAGCCTGGAGGTACTGAGGTGCCGTTCCCCTCACAGCTCCGTAGGCAAGCACCATGGTCTTGTAGCGGATGCGAGCTTCAACTGGAAGCCAGTGGAGAGAACGGAGGAGCGGGGTGACGTGAGAGAACTTGGGAAGGTTGAACACCAGACGGGCTGCGGCGTTCTGGATGAGTTGAAGGGGTTTAATGGCACAGGCAGGGAGCCCAGCCAACAGCGAGTTGCAGTAATCCAGACGGGAGATGACAAGTGCCTGGATTAGGACCTGTGCCGCTTCCTGTGTGAGGCAGGGTCGTACTCTGCGGATGTTGTAGAGCATGAACCTACAGGAACGGGCCACCGCCTTGATGTTAGTTGAGAACGACAGGGTGTTGTCCAGGATCACGCCAAGGTTCTTGGCGCTCTGGGAGGAGGACACAATGGAGTTGTCAACCGTGATGGCGAGATCATGGAACGGGCAGTCCTTCCCCGGGAGGAAGAGCAGCTCCGTCTTGCCGAGGTTCAGCTTGAGGTGGTGATCCGTCATCCACACTGATATGTCTGCCAGACATGCAGAGATGCGATTCGCCACCTGGTCATCAGAAGGGGGAAAGGAGAAGATTAATTGTGTGTCGTCTGCATAGCAATGATAAGAGAGACCATGTGAGGTTATGACAGAGCCAAGTGACTTGGTGTATAGCGAGAATAGGAGAGGGCCAAGAACAGAGCCCTGGGGACACCAGTGGTGAGAGCGCGTGGTGAGGAGACAGATTCTCGCCACGCCACCTGGTAGGAGCGACCTGTCAGGTAGGACGCAATCCAAGCGTGGGCCGCGCCGGAGATGCCCAACTCGGAGAGGGTGGAGAGGAGGATCTGATGGTTCACAGTATCGAAGGCAGCCGATAGATCTAGAAGGATGAGAGCAGAGGAGAGAGAGTTAGCTTTAGCAGTGCGGAGCGCCTCCGTGATACAGAGGAGAGCAGTCTCAGTTGAATGACTAGTCTTGAAACCTGACTGATTTGGATCAAGAAGGTCATTCAGAGAGAGATAGCGGGAGAGCTGGCCAAGGACGGCACGTTCAAGAGTTTTGGAGAGAAAAGAAAGAAGGGATACTGGTCTGTAATTGTTGACATCGGAGGGATCGAGTGTAGGTTTTTTCAGAAGGGGTGCAACTCTCGCTCTCTTGAAGACGGAAGGGACGTAGCCAACGGTCAGGGATGAGTTGATGAGCGAGGTGAGGTAAGGGAGAAGGTCTCCGGAAATGGTCTGGAGAAGAGAGGAGGGGATAGGGTCAAGCGGGCAGGTTGTTGGGCGGCCGGCCGTCACAAGACGCGAGATTTCATCTGGAGAGAGGGGAGAAAGAGGTCAGAGCACAGGGTAGGGCAGTGTGAGCAGAACCAGCGGTGTCGTTTGACTTAGCAAACGAGGATCGGATGTCGTCGACCTTCTTTTCAAAATGGTTGATGAAGTCATCTGCAGAGAGGGAGGAGGGGGGAGGGGGCGGAGGATTCAGGAGGGAGGAGAAGGTGGCAAAGAGCTTCCTAGGGTTAGAGGCAGATGCTTGGAATTTAGCGTGGTAGAAAGTGGCTTTAGCAGCAGAGACAGAGGAGGAAAATGTAGAGAGGAGGGAGTGAAAGGATGCCAGGTCCGCAGGGAGGCGAGTTTTCCTCCATTTCCGCTCGGCTGCCCGGAGCCCTGTTCTGTGAGCTCGCAATGAGTCATCGAGCCACGGAGCGGGAGGGGAGGACCGAGCCGGCCTGGAGGATAGGGGACATAGAGAGTCAAGGGATGCAGAGAGGGAGGAGAGGAGGGTTGAGGAGGCAGAATCAGGAGATAGGTGGGAGAAGGTTTGAGCGGAGGGAAGAGATGATAGGATGGAAGAGGAGAGAGTAGCGGGGGAGAGAGAGCGAAGGTTGGGACGGCGCGATACCATCCGAGTAGGGGCAGTGTGGGAGGTGTTGGATGAGAGCGAGAGGGAAAAGGATACAAGGCAGTGGTCGGAGACTTGGAGGGGAGTTGCAATGAGGTTAGTGGAAGAACAGCATCTAGTAAAGATGAGGTCGAGCGTATTGCCTGCCTTGTGAGTAGGGGGAAGGTGAGAGGGTGAGGTCAAAAGAGGAGAGGAGTGGAAAGAAGGAGGCAGAGAGGAAAGAGTCAAAGGTAGACGTGGGGAGGTTAAAGTCGCCCAGAACTGTGAGAGGTGAGCCGTCCTCAGGAAAGGAGCTTATCAAGGCATCAAGCTCATTGATGAACTCTCCGAGGGAACCTGGAGGGCGATAAATGATAAGGATGTTAAGCTTGAAAGGGCTAGTAACTGTGACAGCATGGAATTCAAAGGAGGCGATAGACAGATGGGTAAGGGGAGAAAGAGAGAATGACCACTTGGGAGAGATGAGGATCCGGTGCCACCACCCCGCTGACCAGACGCTCTCGGGGTGTGCGAGAACACGTGGGCGGACGAAGGCCACTAGTACAGGACAGTTAACCATGTTGGGTCACTAGTACAGGACAGTTAACCATGTTGGACTGGTCACTAGTACAGGACAGTTAACCATGTTGGACTGGTCACTAGTACAGGACAGTTAACCATGTTGAACTGGTCACTAGTACAGGACAGTTAACCATGTTGGACCACTAGTACAGGACAGTTAACCATGTTGGACTGGTCACTAGTACAGGACAGTTAACCATGTTAGACCACTAGTACAGGACAGTTAACCATGTTGGACTGGTCACTAGTACAGGACAGTTAACCATGTTGGACTGGTCACTAGTACAGGACAGTTAACCATGTTGGACTGGTCACTAGTACAGGACACATTAACCATGTTGGACTGGTCACTAGTACAGGACAGTTAACCATGTTGGACTGGTCACTAGTACAGGACAGTTAACCATGTTGGACTGGTCACTAGTACAGGACAGTTAACCATGTTAGACCACTAGTACAGGACAGTTAACCATGTTGGACCACTAGTACAGGACAGTTAACCATGTTGGACTGGTCACTCGTACAGGACAGTTAACCATGTTAGACTGGTCACTAGTACAGGACAGTTAACCATGTTGGACTGGTCACTAGTACAGGACAGTTAACCATGTTGGACTGGTCACTAGTACAGGACAGTTAACCATGTTGGACTGGTCACTAGTACAGGACAGTTAACCATGTTGGACTGGTCACTAGTACAGGACAGTTAACCATGTTGGACTGGTCACTAGTACAGGACAGTTAACCATGTTGGACTGGTCACTAGTACAGGACAGTTAACCATGTTGGACTGGTCACTAGTACAGGACAGTTAACCATGTTGGACTGGTCACTAGTACAGGACAGTTAACCATGTTGGACTGGTCACTAGTACAGGACAGTTAACCATGTTGGACTGGTCACTAGTACAGGACAGTTAACCATGTTGGACTGGTCACTAGTACAGGACAGTTAACCATGTTGGACTGGTCACTAGTACAGGACAGTTAACCATGTTGGACTGGTCACTAGTACAGGACAGTTAACCATGTTGGACTGGTCACTAGTACAGGACAGTTAACCATGTTGGACTGGTCACTAGTACAGGACAGTTAACCATGTTGGACTGGTCACTAGTACAGGACAGTTAACCATGTTGGACTGGTCACTAGTACAGGACAGTTAACCATGTTGGACTGGTCACTAGTACAGGACAGTTAACCATGTTGGACTGGTCACTAGTACAGGACAGTTAACCATGTTGGACTGGTCACTAGTACAGGACAGTTAACCATGTTGGACCACTAGTACAGGACAGTTAACCATGTTGGGTCACTAGTACAGGACAGTTAACCATGTTGGACTGGTCACTCGTACAGGACAGTTAACCATGTTGGACTGGTCACTCGTACAGGACAGTTAACCATGTTAGACTGGTCACTAGTACAGGACAGTTAACCATGTTGGACTGGTCACTAGTACAGGACAGTTAACCATGTTGGACTGGTCACTAGTACAGGACAGTTAACCATGTTGGACTGGTCACTAGTACAGGACAGTTAACCATGTTGGACCACTAGTACAGGACAGTTAACCATGTTGGACCACTAGTACAGGACAGTCAACCATGTAAATGGTAAATGCATGTGTGTTTCTGTGTGTTTCAGGTACCAGGACATGAGGAGACAGATCGGCTTTGAGATCAGAGACATGTGGTATAATCTAGGCATGTGTGTTTCTGTGTGTTTCAGGTACCAGGACATGAGGAGACAGATCGGCTTTGAGATCAGAGACATGTGGTATAATCTAGGCATGTGTGTTTCTGTGTGTTTCAGGTACCAGGACATGAGGAGACAGATCGGCTTTGAGATCAGAGACATGTGGTATAATCTAGGTATGAATCATCTATTTCATGTTCTACATATGTATTCAACTAACGTATGTGACCGCCCGGCTCCATTCAGTGTTTTTTAAAAGTAGCGACTCTGAGCTAGAAAATGGTAGATCAGTAACACTACTGTTGAGGAACAATTGGAAAGTAATTCTGCTTTGGAAGATGATAAACTCGTAACCCCACTTTTGAGAAAATGACCCTTGAATGTTTTGGTACCACTACTGGAGAGCTCTTCTTTCACATGCGAGGCCATTTGCTAAACAGAGTGAGTACCGGCAGTTTAGTAAACAACTAAATATTTCAAGGCTAAAGGCTGGTTTATACTACGTATATCAACATGTCTTTAGACAGTTGTGGCAGTGGCATCATGAACATTAAACTTGTCTTTAACGTTATGAAAAAGTATAAACACAAAAACGATGACATCAGCAGCCCGGTGGTCCAGAATAACATAACAGGTGTATTTTAATACCAATAAACCCGTTTAAAACTTGATTTATTAAATGTCAATCTAGCAAACAAGGCAACTAAAAAGCAACTTTCTAAACCATTTCCTGTTCGGTATCTCGCGCGCTATCTAGCTAGCTAACGTTAAGTTAGCTGTATAAACGTTAAGTTAGCTGGCTATTTAACGTTACGTTAGCTGGCTATCCAGTTGAAATAATGACCGTATCATATAGCTTTTTTTTACATTGGATAAAAGTAGAGCCTCTCAGAGCCACAAAATTGTATATCATACCCTGCATTTGAGGAAAAAAATGGGAAACTATTTTTCATTTCAAAGTTGATTAACTTGTAAACTCACTTTTTAAGAAAATTGCCTTTGTATGTTTTGGTATCTAGTGAAGAGCTCCTCTTTGTCTACACCCATTCAGCATCGTTCACACCCTCTTAAGCTTTAGCCCCACCCATCTCCTTTCGATCTCGGAGAGCACACTCAACGGGTGTTGTACACACGTCATGTAACGTTAGCTAACGAGCTGGTCGGATCCTGGGTTACCAGGTTGTTAGTGAAAACAGGAAGGACTAAGGATAGAGAATAGAGGGTCGGATCCTGGGTTACCAGGCTGTTAGTGAAAACAGGAAGGACTAAGGATAGAGAATAGAGGGTTGATCCTGGGTTACCAGGTTGTTAGTGAAAACAGGAAGGACTAAGGATAGAGAATAGAGGGTTGATCCTGGGTTACCAGGTTGTTAGTGAAAACAGGAAGGACTAAGGATAGAGAATAGAGGGTTGATCCTGGGTTACCAGGTTGTTAGTGAAAACAGAAAGGACTAAGGATAGAGAATAGAGGGTTGATCCTGGGTTACCAGGTTGTTAGTGAAAACTGGAAGGACTAAGGATAGAGAATAGATGGTCGGATCCTGGGTTACCAGGTTGTTTGTGAAAACAGGAAGGACTAAGGATAGAGAATAGAGGGTTGATCCTGGGTTACCAGGTTGTTAGTGAAAACAGGAAAGACTAAGAATAGAGAATAGAGGGTTGATCCTGGGTTACCAGGTTGTTAGTGAAAACAGGAAGGACTAAGGATAGAGAATAGAGGGTCGGATCCTGGGTTACCAGGTTGTTAGTGAAAACAGGAAGGACTAAGGATAGAGAATAGAGGGTTGATCCTGGGTTACCAGGTTGTTAGTGAAAACAGGAAGGACTAAGGATAGAGAATAGAGGGTTGATCCTGGGTTACCAGGTTGTTAGTGAAAACAGGAAGGACTAAGGATAGAGAATAGAGGGTTGATCCTGGGTTACCAGGTTGTTAGTGAAAACAGAAAGGACTAAGGATAGAGAATAGAGGGTTGATCCTGGGTTACCAGGTTGTTAGTGAAAACAGGAAGGACTAAGGATAGAGAATAGAGGGTTGATCCTGGGTTACCAGGTTGTTAGTGAAAACAGGAAGGACTAAGGATAGAGAATAGAGGGTTGATCCTGGGTTACCAGGTTGTTAGTGAAAACAGAAAGGACTAAGGATAGAGAATAGAGGGTTGATCCTGGGTTACCAGGTTGTTAGTGAAAACAGAAAGGACTAAGGATAGAGAATAGAGGGTTGATCCTGGGTTACCAGGTTGTTAGTGAAAACAGAAAGGACTAAGGATAGAGAATAGAGGGTTGATCCTGGGTTACCAGGTTGTTAGTGAAAACAGGAAGGACTAAGGATAGAGAATAGAGGGTTGATCCTGGGTTACCAGGTTGTTAGTGAAAACAGGAAGGACTAAGGATAGAGAATAGATGGTCGGAGCCTGGGTTAATTGGCTTCATGTTGTTGTTGTGGAAGCAGAACTACAGCAGAGACATCACAAAGGAGACAGAGAATGACAAGGTGTTAGTTTGAATAGGCCTGTTCTGTTCCTTCAAATAGGTAATCAGTTTCTGCTTTTCTATTTCTCTCATGCTCTCTCTTTCTTAATTACAACTCTTACCATGATGTCATATTGATTCCCACACCTGTGTTTTCATAATGCAAGTAATTCTGGTTTTGGACCTGAGGCTTTTCTCAGGAAATTCACCTCTCATCTTCTGAATGTCAATCAAAACCCTGATGAACATTGAAAAGACACTGGAGGAACGACAAATACATGTTTATGCCCTTGGGGGGCCCCTCTAGTAGTTTCCTCCTGTGGTTTACACCAACATACTGTACCATCTCACCAGATACATGTTTATGCCCTTGGGGGGCCCCTCTAGTAGTTTCCTCCTGTGGTTTACACCAACATACTGTACCATCTCACCAGATACATGTTTATGCCCTTGGGGGGCCCCTCTAGTAGTTTCCTCCTGTGGTTTACACCAACATACTGTACCATCTCAACAGATACATGTTTATGCCCTTGGGGGGCCCCTCTAGTAGTTTCCTCCTGTGGTTTACACCAACATATTGTACCATCTCACCAGATACATGTTTATGCCCTTGGGGGGCCCCTCTAGTAGTTTCCTCCTGTGGTTTACACCAACATACTGTACCATCTCACCAGATACATGTTTATGCCCTTGGGGGGCCCCTCTAGTAGTTTCCTCCTGTGGTTTACACCAAGACAATTTAACAGAGGACCATGCTTTGTATTCCTGCTCTATCTATGGCCTGGTCCCCTTTAAAGGTACCCTCATCTGTTGACCGTTTGTTCATTATTCCCTCATCTGTGTATTCATCCACAGGTTATATATCATTATATAATATATGTCATTTAGCAGACTCTTTTATCCAAGGTGCGTAATTATTTTGTTGAATGTATGTGTGGGTGTTCCACCCATTATCATGGCCTTGTAAGCCCCGTGCTCTACCATTTGTGGTTAACTTTATTTAACTCGGCACGTCAGTTAAGAACAAATTATTATTTTCAATGACGGCCTAGGAACAGTTGGGTTAACTGCCTTGTTCAAGGGCAGAACGACAGATTTGTACCTTGTCAGCTCGGGGATTCGATCCAGCAACCTTTTGGTTACTGGCCCAACGCTCTAACCCTTTGATTTGTACTTTGTCAGCTCGGGGATTCGATCCAGCAACCTTTAGGTTACTGGCCCAACGCTCTAGCCCCTTGATTTGTACTTTGTCAGCTCGGGGATTCAATCCAGCAACCTTTAGGTTACTGGCCCAACGCTCTAACCCCTTGATTTGTACTTTGTCAGCTCGGGGATTCAATCTAGCAACCTTTAGGTTACTGGCCCAACGCTCTAACCCCTTGATTTGTACTTTGTCAGCTCGGGGATTCAATCCAGCAACCTTTAGGTTACTGGCCCAACGCTCTAACCCCTTGATTTGTACTTTGTCAGCTCGGGGGATTCGATCCAGCAACCTTTAGGTTACTGGCCCGACGCTCTAGCCCCTTGATTTGTACTTTGTCAGCTCGGGGATTCAATCCAGCAACCTTTAGGTTACTGGCCCAACGCTCTAACCCCTTGATTTGTACTTTGTCAGCTCGGGGATTCAATCCAGCAACCTTTAGGTTACTGGCCCAACGCTCTAACCCCTTGATTTGTACTTTGTCAGCTCGGGGATTCAATCCAGCAACCTTTAGGTTACTGGCCCAACGCTCTAACCCCTTGATTTGTACTTTGTCAGCTCGGGGATTCAATCCAGCAACCTTTAGGTTACTGGCCCAACGCTCTAACCCCTTGATTTGTACTTTGTCAGCTCGGGGATTCAATCCAGCAACCTTTAGGTTACTGGCCCGACGCTCTAGCCCCTTGATTTGTACTTTGTCAGCTCGGGGATTCAATCCAGCAACCTTTAGGTTACTGGCCCAACGCTCTAACCCCTTGATTTGTACTTTGTCAGCTCGGGGATTCAATCCAGCAACCTTTAGGTTACTGGCCCAACGCTCTAACCCCTTTATTTGTACTTTGTCAGCTCGGGGGATTCGATCCAGCAACCTTTAGGTTACTGGCCCGACGCTCTAGCCCCTTGATTTGTACTTTGTCAGCTCGGGGATTCAATCTAGCAACCTTTAGGTTACTGGCCCAACGCTCTAACCCCTTGATTTGTACTTTGTCAGCTCGGGGATTCGATCCAGCAACCTTTAGGTTACTGGCCCAACGCTCTAACCCCTTGATTTGTACTTTGTCAGCTCGGGGGATTCGATCCAGCAACCTTTAGGTTACTGGCCCAACGCTCTAACCACCTGCCTCGTCTGCAGGGGCTCAGATATTTGATGAAGTTTTATCTCTCCCCAGGTCCACACAAGATCAAGTTCATCCCAGAGATGGTGGGTCCCATCCTAGAGATGACTCTGGTCCCAGAGATAGAGCTGAGGAAAGCTACCATCCCCATCTTCTTTGACATGATGCAGTGTGAATTCCACTTCACATGCAGCTTCCAAAGGGTCTGTATCAGTCAATCGGTCTGTCCATCAATCAGCCAGTCAGTCTGTCCATCAATCAGCCAGTCAGTCTGTCCATCAATCAGCCAGTCAATCAGCCAGTCAGTCTGTCCATCAATCAGCTAGTCCGTCCATCAATCAGCTAGTCCATCAATCAGCCAGTCAATCAGTCAGTCAGTCTGTCCATCAATCAGCTAGTCCATCAATCAGCCTGTCAATCAGTCAGTCAGTCAGTATATTAATCAATCAGTCAGTCAGTCAGTATATTAATCAGTCAGATCTACCAATCAATCAGATGTATTGATAAAGCCCTTTTTACATCAGAAGTTTCTTCAAGAATGTTTAACAATAACCCCACGTTGACCCCAAAGAGCTGGAGCACAGAGGTCAAGGATGGGTGGTAACATCCTCTAAAACCTCACCCTCCCAGGAGACTAACGCAATGTTGCTAAATGTTTCCAGCTCTGAATTGACTCATAGTGTAGCGTTGTCAAGCCCATGTACTGCCCTCGCTACGACCAGGTCACATGTCTTCCATGTACTGCCCTCATTACGACCAGGTCACATGTCTTCCATGTACTGCCCTCATTACGACCAGGTCACATGTCTTCCATGTACTGCCCTTGTTACGACCAGGTGACATGTCTTCCAGGTACTGCCCTTATTACGACCAGGTCACATGTCTTCTAGGTACTGCCCTTATTACGACCAGGTCACATGTCTTCTAGGTACTGCCCTTATTACGACCAGGTCACATGTCTTCTAGGTACTGCCCTTATTACGACCAGGTCACATGTCTTCCATGTACTGCCCTTATTACGACCAGGTCACATGTCTTCTAGGTACTGCCCTTATTACGACCAGGTCACATGTCTTCTAGGTACTGCCCTCATTACGACCAGGTCACATGTCTTCCATGTACTGCCCTCGTTACGACCAGGTCACATGTCTTCCATGTACTGCCCTCGTTACGACCAGGTCACATGTCTTCCATGTACTGCCCTCGTTACGACCAGGTCACATGTCTTCCATGTACTGCCCTTGTTACGACCAGGTCACATGTCTTCCATGTACTGCCCTCGTTACGACCAGGTCACATGTCTTCCATGTACTGCCCTTGTTACGACCAGGTCACATGTCTTCCATGTACTGCCCTCGTTACGACCAGGTCACATGTCTTCCATGTACTGCCCTCGTTACGACCAGGTCACATGTCTTCCATGTACTGCCCTCGTTATGACCAGGTCACATGTCTTCCATGTACTGCCCTCGTTACGACCAGGTCACATGTCTTCCATGTACTGCCCTTATTACGACCAGGTCACATGTCTTCCATGTACTGCCCTTATATTACAACCAGGTCACATGTCTTCCATGTACTGCCCTTATTACTACCAGGTCACATGTCTTCCATGTACTGCCCTCGTTACGACCAGGTCACATGTCTTCAATGTACTGCCCTCGTTACGACCAGGTCACATGTCTTCCATGTACTGCCCTCGTTACGACCAGGTCACATGTCTTCCATGTACTGCCCTTATTACGACCAGGTCACATGTCTTCCATGTACTGCCCTTATTACGACCAGGTCACATGTCTTCCATGTACTGCCCTTATTACGACCAGGTCACATGTCTTCCATGTACTGCCCTCATTACGACCAGGTCACATGTCTTCTAGGTACTGCCCTTATTACGACCAGGTCACATGTCTTCCATGTACTGCCCTTATTACGACCAGGTCACATGTCTTCCATGTACTGCCCTCATTACGACCAGGTCACATGTCTTCTAGGTACTGCCCTCGTTACGACCAGGTCACATGTCTTCCATGTACTGCCCTTATTACGACCAGGTCACATGTCTTCTAGGTACTGCCCTTGTTACGACCAGGTCACATGTCTTCCATGTACTGCCCTCGTTACGACCAGGTCACATGTCTTCCAGGTACTGCCCTTGTTACGACCAGGTCACATGTCTTCTAGGTACTGCCCTTATTACGACCAGGTCACATGTCTTCCATGTACTGCCCTCGTTACGACCAGGTCACATGTCTTCTAGGTACTGCCCTTATTACGACCAGGTCACATGTCTTCTAGGTACTGCCCTTATTACGACCAGGTCACATGTCTTCTAGGTACTGCCCTTATTACGACCAGGTCACATGTCTTCTAGGTACTGCCCTTATTACGACCAGGTCACATGTCTTCTAGGTACTGCCCTTATTACGACCAGGTCACATGTCTTCTAGGTACTGCCCTTATTACGACCAGGTCACATGTCTTCCATGTACTGCCCTTATTACGACCAGGTCACATGTCTTCCATGTACTGCCCTTATTACGACCAGGTCACATGTCTTCCATGTACTGCCCTTATTACGACCAGGTCACATGTCTTCCATGTACTGCCCTCGTTACGACCAGGTCACATGTCTTCAATGTACTGCCCTCGTTACGACCAGGTCACATGTCTTCCATGTACTGCCCTCGTTACGACCAGGTCACATGTCTTCCATGTACTGCCCTTATTACGACCAGGTCACATGTCTTCCATGTACTGCCCTTATTACGACCAGGTCACATGTCTTCCATGTACTGCCCTCATTACGACCAGGTCACATGTCTTCTAGGTACTGCCCTTATTACGACCAGGTCACATGTCTTCCATGTACTGCCCTTATTACGACCAGGTCACGTCTTCCATGTACTGCCCTCATTACGACCAGGTCACATGTCTTCTAGGTACTGCCCTCGTTACGACCAGGTCACATGTCTTCCATGTACTGCCCTTATTACGACCAGGTCACATGTCTTCTAGGTACTGCCCTTGTTACGACCAGGTCACATGTCTTCCATGTACTGCCCTCGTTACGACCAGGTCACATGTCTTCCAGGTACTGCCCTTGTTACGACCAGGTCACATGTCTTCTAGGTACTGCCCTCATTACGACCAGGTCACATGTCTTCCATGTACTGCCCTCATTACGACCAGGTCACATGTCTTCCATGTACTGCCCTCGTTACGACCAGGTCACATGTCTTCCATGTACTGCCCTCGTTACGACCAGGTCACATGTCTTCCATGTACTGCCCTCATTACGACCAGGTCACATGTCTTCCATGTACTGCCCTCATTACGACCAGGTCACATGTCTTCCATGTACTGCCCTCATTACGACCAGGTCACATGTCTTCCATGTACTGCCCTCATTACGACCAGGTCACATGTCACGCCGTCTTCCAAAGTTCACCCCCCTCTTTGCCTTACTGATATCCCATTGGTCACATGTGGACCAATCAAACCCCCCTCTTTGCCTTACTGATATCCCATTGGTCACATGTGGACCAATCAAACCCCCCTCTTTGCCTTACTGATATCCCATTGGTCACATGTGGACCAATCAAACCGCCCTCTTTGCCTTACTGATATCCCATTGGTCACATGTGGACCAATCAAACCGCCCTCTTTGCCTTACTGATATCCCATTGGTCACATGTGTACCAATCAAACCCCCCTCTTTGCCTTACTGATATCCCATTGGTCACATGTGTACCAATGGGATATCACATTGTTTCGTTGGTATTACATTCCCAGTCTAACCCAGTCTCCTGCAGAACTCTCCCAGAACCTCCCAGTCAGTCTCCCAGATCCTCCCAGTCAGTCTCCCATATCCTCCCAGTCAGTCTCCCATATCCTCTCAGTCTGTCTCCCAGATCCTCCCAGTCAGTCTCCCAGATCCTCCCAGTCAGTCTCCCAGATCCTCCCAGTCAGTCTCCCAGATCCTCCCAGTCAGTCTCCCAGATCCTCCCAGTCAGTCTCCCAGATCCTCCCAGTCTGTCTCCCAGATCCTCACAGTCTGTCTCCCAGTCAGTCTCCCAGTCTGTCTCCCAGATCCTCCCAGTCTGTCTCCCAGATCCTCCCAGTCTGTCTCCCAGATCCTCCCAGTCTGTCTCCCAGATCCTCCCAGTCTGTCTCCCAGATCCTCCCAGTCTGTCTCCCAGATCCTCCCAGTCTGTCTCCCAGATCCTCCCAGTCTGTCTCCCAGTCAGTCTCCCAGTCTGTCTCCCAGATCCTCCCAGTCAGTCTCCCAGTCAGTCTCCCAGATCCTCCCAGGCTGTCTCCCAGATCCTCCCAGGCTGTCTCCCAGATCCTCCCAGTCAGTCTCCCAGATCCTCCCAGTCAGTCTCCCAGATCCTCCCAGTCTGTCTCCCAGATCCTCCCAGTCTGTCTCCCAGATCCTCCCAGTCTGTCTCCCAGATCCTCCCAGTCAGTCTCCCAGATCCTCCCAGTCTGTCTCCCAGATCCTCCCAGTCTGTCTCCCAGTCAGTCTCCCAGTCTGTCTCCCAGATCCTCCCAGTCAGTCTCCCAGTAAGTCTCCCAGATCCTCCCAGTCAGTCTCCCAGATCCTCCCAGGCTGTCTCCCAGATCCTCCCAGTCAGTCTCCCAGATCCTCCCAGTCAGTCTCCCAGTCAGACTCACAGATCCTCCCAGTCAGTTTCCCTATCCTCTCCCTATAGGCCCTGGTCTAAAGTAGTGCACTACTACCCTATAAACCCTGGTCTAAAGTAGTGCACTATAAAGGGATTAGGGAGCCAGTTGGGACAGTCAGTCTGTTAGAGTTGGGAGTGAAGGGGAGGCCTGGTAATTCAGTTAGTGTCAGTCAGGACTCGACTCTTTGGGAACGACTACATCCTCTTATGTCCCCTCTACACTCAAATAGGATCAATTTCCCTTAATGCATCCCAAATGGCACCCTATTCCCTATATAGTGCACTACTTCTGACCAGGCCCTATATGGAATAGTGCACTATTTTTGATCAGGACCTGTAGTGCACTATATAGGGAATAGGGAGCCATTTGGGCCGTTTACAAATAGATTTCTAGACTGCAGTGTAAAACTTAGCAGAGAGAGAGAGTTGCCTCTCTTCCTCCAGAGCGATCCGTATCTCTTCCTCCAGAGCGATCCGTATCTCTTCCTCTAGAGCGATCCGTATCTCTTCCTCTAGAGCGATCCGTATCTCTTCCTCTAGAGCGATCCGTCTCTCTTCCTCCAGAGCGATCCGTCTCTCTTCCTCCAGAGCGATCCGTCTCTCTTCCTCCAGAGCGATCCGTATCTCTTCCTCCAGAGCGATCCGTATCTCTTCCTCCAGAGCGATCCGTATCTCTTCATCCAGAGCGATCTGTATCTCTTCCTCCAGAGCGATCTGTATCTCTTCCTCCAGAGCGATCCGTATCTCTTCCTCCAAGAGCGATCCGTATCTCTTCCTCCAAGAGCGATCCGTATCTCTTCCTCCAAGAGCGATCCGTATCTCTTCCTCCAGAGCGATCCGTCTCTCTTCCTCCAGAGCGAGCCGTCTCTCTTCCTCCAGAGCGAGCCGTCTCTCTTCCTCCAGAGCGATCCGTCTCTCTTCCTCCAGAGCGATCCGTCTCTCTTCCTCCAGAGCGATCCGTCTCTCTTCCTCCAGAGCGATCCGTCTCTCTTCCTCCAGAGCGATCCGTCTCTCTTCCTCCAGAGCGATCCGTATCTCTTCCTCCAGAGCGAGCCGTCTCTCTTCCTCCAGAGCGAGCCGTCTCTCTTCCTCCAGAGCGATCCGTCTCTCTTCCTCCAGAGCGATCCGTCTCTCTTCCTCCAGAGCGATCCGTCTCTCTTCCTCCAGAGCGATCCGTCTCTCTTCCTCCAGAGCGATCCGTCTCTCTTCCTCCAGAGCGATCCGTATCTCTTCCTCCAGAGCGATCCGTATCTCTTCCTCCAGAGCGATCCGTATCTCTTCCTCCAGAGCGATCCGTCTCTCTTCCTCCAGAGCGATCCGTCTCTCTTCCTCCAGAGCGATCCGTATCTCTTCCTCCAGAGCGATCCGTATCTCTTCCTCCAGAGCGATCCGTATCTCTTCCTCCAGAGCGATCCGTATCTCTTCCTCCAAGAGCGATCCGTATCTCTTCCTCCAAGAGCGATCCGTATCTCTTCCTCCAGAGCGATCCGTCTCTCTTCCTCCAGAGCGAGCCGTCTCTCTTCCTCCAGAGCGAGCCGTCTCTCTTCCTCCAGAGCGATTTGTCTCTCTTCCTCCAGAGCGATCCGTATCTCTTCCTCCAGAGCCAGCCGTCTCTCTTCCTCCAGAGCCAGCCGTCTCTCTTCCTCCAGAGCGAGCCGTCTCTCTTCCTCCAGAGCGAGCCGTCTCTCTTCCTCCAGAGCGATCCGTCTCTCTTCCTCCAGAGCGATCCGTCTCTCTTCCTCCAGAGCGATCCGTCTCTCTTCCTCCAGAGCGATCCGTCTCTCTTCCTCCAGAGCGATCCGTCTCTCTTCCTCCAGAGCGATCCGTATCTCTTCCTCCAGAGCGATCCGTATCTCTTCCTCCAGAGCGATCCGTATCTCTTCCTCCAGAGCGATCCGTATCTCTTCCTCCAGAGCGATCCGTATCTCTTCCTCCAAGAGCGATCCGTATCTCTTCCTCCAAGAGCGATCCGTATCTCTTCCTCCAGAGCGAGCCGTCTCTCTTCCTCCAGAGCGAGCCGTCTCTCTTCCTCCAGAGCGATCCGTCTCTCTTCCTCCAGAGCGATCCGTCTCTCTTCCTCCAGAGCGATCCGTCTCTCTTCCTCCAGAGCGATCCGTCTCTCTTCCTCCAGAGCGATGTGTCTCTCCTCCAGAGCGATCCGTCTCTCTTCCTCCAGAGCGATCCGTCTCTTCCTCCAGAGCGATCCGTCTCTCTTCCCCCAGAGCGATCCGTCTCTCTTCCCCCAGAGCGATGTGTCTCTATTCCTCCAGAGCGATGTGTCTCTATTCATCCAGAGCGATGTGTCTCTCTTCCTCCAGAGCGAGCCGTCTCTATTCCTCCAGAGCGATCCTTCTCTCTTCCTCCAGAGCGATGTGTCTCTCTTCCTCCAGAGCGAGCCGTCTGTCTTCCTCCAGAGCGATCCGTCTGTCTTCCTCCAGAGCGATCCGTCTCTCTTCCTCCAGAGCGAGCCGTCTGTCTTCCTCCAGAGCGATCCGTCTCTCTTCCTCCAGAGCGAGCCGTCTGTCTTCCTCCAGAGCGATGTCTGTCTTCCTCCAGAGCGATCCGTCTCTCCTGACTGACACAACAGCAGCAGCACACAAGCAGGCAGTTCACGTAGGAGCTAACGTCCCACTATAAGTGGATGTGCCGGCTCACCTTCCTTCTGTCGTCTTTCTGGGACGAAGGGAGTAAAAGAGAGAGAGAGAATATTAGAGGATGTGTCTTCCTGTCATGGTCTTACTCCTCATGCTCCCTGCTCAGCCATAGCCAATCACAGGCAGATAAAGAGAAGTTACTGAGAGTCATCAGACTGATAATGAAGTGATTTAATATGAGCTCACAGTCCACCAGGCTGAAAGAGAGGTGATTAAACCGAGAGGAGAGGTCCTCTCAACCAACAGAGAGAGAGAGAAGAGACAGGGGGGTGGAGAGAGAGAGGAGAGGGGGGAGAGACAGGGGGTGGAGAGGGAGAGGGGGAGAGACGGGGGTGGAGATAGAGAGAAGAGACAGGGGGGTGGAGAGAGAGAGAAGAGAGGGGGAGAGAGAGGGGGAAGAAGAGAGGTGAAGGAGAGAAAGAGAAGAGAGAGGGAGGAGAGAGAAGAGAGGGGGGGAGAGAGGGGGGAGAGAGAGTATAGAGAGGGGGAGAGAGAGGAGAGGGGGAGGAGAGAGATGGATGAGGGAGGAGAGGAGAGAGAGTTTTGGAAAGAGAGGGTATAGAGAGGGGGAAGGAGAGAGAGAGAGAAGAGAGGGGAGGAGAGAGAGGGTATAGAGAGGGGGAAGGAGAGAGAGGGTATAGAGAGGGGGAAGGAGAGAGAGAGAGAAGAGAGGGGAGGAGAGAGAGGGTATAGAGAGGGGAAGGAGAGAGAGGGTATAGAGAGGGGGAAGGATAGAGAGGGGGAAGGAGAGAGAGGGTATAGAGAGGGGGAAGGAGAGAGAGAGAGAAGAGAGGGGGAGGAGAGAGAGGGTATAGAGAGGGGGAAGGAGAGAGAGGGTATAGAGAGGGGGAAGGAGAGAGAGAGAGAAGAGAGGGGGAGGAGAGAGAGGGTATAGAGAGGGGGAAGGAGAGAGAGGGTATAGAGAGGGGGAAGGATAGAGAGGGGGAAGGAGAGAGAGGGTATAGAGAGGGGGAAGGAGAGAGAGAGAAGAGAGGGGGAGGAGAGAGAGGGTATAGAGAGGGGGAAGGAGAGAGAGGGTATAGAGAGGGGGAAGGAGAGAGAGAGGAGAGAGGGGGAGGAGAGAGAGGGTATAGAGAGGGGGAAGGAGAGAGAGGGTATAGAGAGGGGGAAGGAGAGAGAGAGAAGAGAGGGGAGGAGAGAGAGGGTATAGAGAGGGGGAAGGAGAGAGAGGGTATAGAGAGGGGGAAGGAGAGAGAGAGAAGAGAGGGGAGGGAGAGAGAGGGTATAGAGAGGGGGAAGGAGAGAGAGGGTATAGAGAGGGGGAAGGAGAGAGAGAGAGAGAGGGGAGGAGAGAGAGGGTATAGAGAGGGGGAAGGAGAGAGAGGGTATAGAGAGGGGGAAGGAGAGAGAGAGAAGAGAGGGGAGGAGAGAGAGGGTATAGAGAGGGGGAAGGAGAGAGAGGGTATAGAGAGGGGGAAGGGAGAGAGAGAGAAGAGAGGGGGAGGAGAGAGAGGGTATAGAGAGGGGGAAGGAGAGAGAGGGTATAGAGAGGGGGAAGGAGAGAGAGGGTATAGAGAGGGGGAAGGAGAGAGAGGGTATAGAGAGGGGAAGGAGAGAGAGAGAGAAGAGAGGGGGAGGAGAGAGAGGGTATAGAGAGGGGAAGGAGAGAGAGGGTATAGAGAGGGGGAAGGAGAGAGAGAGAAGAGAGGGGGAGGAGAGAGAGGGTATAGAGAGGGGGAAGGAGAGAGAGGGTATAGAGAGGGGGAAGGAGAGAGAGAGGAGAGAGGGGAGGAGAGAGAGGGTATAGAGAGGGGGAAGGAGAGAGAGGGTATAGAGAGGGGGAAGGAGAGAGAGAGAAGAGAGGGGAGGAGAGAGAGGGTATAGAGAGGGGGAAGGAGAGAGAGGGTATAGAGAGGGGAAGGAGAGAGAGAGAAGAGAGGGGGAGGAGAGAGAGGGTATAGAGAGGGGGAAGGAGAGAGAGAGAGAAGAGGGGAAGGAGAGAGAGGGTATAGAGAGGGGGAAGGAGAGAGAGGGTATAGAGAGGGGGAAGGAGAGAGAGGGTATAGAGAGGGGGAAGGAGAGAGAGGGTATAGAGAGGGGGAAGGAGAGAGAGGGTATAGAGAGGGGGAAGGAGAGAGAGAGAGAAGAGAGGGGGAGGAGAGAGAGGGTATAGAGAGGGGGAAGGAGAGAGAGGGTATAGAGAGGGGGAAGGAGAGAGAGAGAAGAGAGGGGAGGAGAGAGAGGGTATAGAGAGGGGGAAGGAGAGAGAGGGTATAGAGAGGGGGAAGGAGAGAGAGAGGAGAGAGGGGGAGGAGAGAGAGGGTATAGAGAGGGGGAAGGAGAGAGAGGGTATAGAGAGGGGGAAGGAGAGAGAGAGAAGAGAGGGGGAGGAGAGAGAGGGTATAGAGAGGGGGAAGGAGAGAGAGGGTATAGAGAGGGGGAAGGAGAGAGAGAGAAGAGAGGGGGAGGAGAGAGAGGGTATAGAGAGGGGGAAGGAGAGAGAGGGTATAGAGAGGGGGAAGGAGAGAGAGAGGAGAGAGGGGGAGGAGAGAGAGGGTATAGAGAGGGGGAAGGAGAGAGAGGGTATAGAGAGGGGGAAGGAGAGAGAGAGAAGAGAGGGGAGGAGAGAGAGGGTATAGAGAGGGGGAAGGAGAGAGAGAGAGAGAGGGGAAGGAGAGAGAGGGTATAGAGAGGGGGAAGGAGAGAGAGGGTATAGAGAGGGGGAAGGAGAGAGAGAGAAGAGAGGGGGAGGAGAGAGAGGGTATAGAGAGGGGGAAGGAGAGAGAGGGTATAGAGAGGGGGAAGGAGAGAGAGAGAAGAGAGGGGGAGGAGAGAGA
Organism: Oncorhynchus gorbuscha; assembly: GCF_021184085.1. Taxonomy (NCBI): domain Eukaryota; kingdom Metazoa; phylum Chordata; class Actinopteri; order Salmoniformes; family Salmonidae; genus Oncorhynchus; species Oncorhynchus gorbuscha. The sequence goes on from NW_025746877.1 coordinate 27,925, forward strand.
GGGTATAGAGAGGGGGAAGGAGAGAGAGGGTATAGAGAGGGGGAAGGAGAGAGAGAGAAGAGAGGGGGAGGAGAGAGAGGGTATAGAGAGGGGGAAGGGAGAGAGAGGGTATAGAGAGGGGGAAGGAGAGAGAGGGTATAGAGAGGGGGAAGGAGAGAGAGAGAAGAGAGGGGGAGGAGAGAGAGGGTATAGAGAGGGGGAAGGAGAGAGAGGGTATAGAGAGGGGGAAGGAGAGAGAGAGGAGAGAGGGGGAGGAGAGAGAGGGTATAGAGAGGGGGAAGGAGAGAGAGGGTATAGAGAGGGGGAAGGAGAGAGAGAGAAGAGAGGGGGAGGAGAGAGAGGGTATAGAGAGGGGGAAGGAGAGAGAGAGAGAAGAGGGGAAGGAGAGAGAGGGTATAGAGAGGGGGAAGGAGAGAGAGGGTATAGAGAGGGGGAAGGAGAGAGAGAGAAGAGAGGGGAAGGAGAGAGAGGGTATAGAGAGGGGGAAGGGAGAGAGAGGGTATAGAGAGGGGGAAGGAGAGAGAGAGAAGAGAGGGGAGGAGAGAGAGGGTATAGAGAGGGGGAAGGAGAGAGAGGGTATAGAGAGGGGGAAGGAGAGAGAGAGGAGAGAGGGGGAGGAGAGAGAGGGTATAGAGAGGGGGAAGGAGAGAGAGGGTATAGAGAGGGGGAAGGAGAGAGAGAGAAGAGAGGGGGAGGAGAGAGAGGGTATAGAGAGGGGGAAGGAGAGAGAGGGTATAGAGAGGGGGAAGGAGAGAGAGAGAAGAGAGGGGGAGGAGAGAGAGGGTATAGAGAGGGGGAAGGAGAGAGAGGGTATAGAGAGGGGGAAGGAGAGAGAGAGGAGAGAGGGGGAGGAGAGAGAGGGTATAGAGAGGGGGAAGGAGAGAGAGGGTATAGAGAGGGGGAAGGAGAGAGAGAGAAGAGAGGGGAGGAGAGAGAGGGTATAGAGAGGGGGAAGGAGAGAGAGAGAGAAGAGGGGAAGGAGAGAGAGGGTATAGAGAGGGGGAAGGAGAGAGAGGGTATAGAGAGGGGGAAGGAGAGAGAGAGAAGAGAGGGGGAGGAGAGAGAGGGTATAGAGAGGGGGAAGGAGAGAGAGGGTATAGAGAGGGGGAAGGAGAGAGAGAGAAGAGAGGGGGAGGAGAGAGAGGGTATAGAGAGGGGGAAGGAGAGAGAGGGTATAGAGAGGGGGAAGGAGAGAGAGAGGAGAGAGGGGGAGGAGAGAGAGGGTATAGAGAGGGGGAAGGAGAGAGAGGGTATAGAGAGGGGGAAGGAGAGAGAGAGAAGAGAGGGGGAGGAGAGAGAGGGTATAGAGAGGGGGAAGGAGAGAGAGGGTATAGAGAGGGGGAAGGAGAGAGAGAGAAGAGAGGGGGAGGAGAGAGAGGGTATAGAGAGGGGGAAGGAGAGAGAGGGTATAGAGAGGGGGAAGGAGAGAGAGAGAAGAGAGGGGGGGAGGAGAGAGAGGGTATAGAGAGGGGGAAGGAGAGAGAGGGGGAAGGAGAGAGAGAGGAGAGAGGGGGAAGAGAGAGGGGGAATGAGAGAGGGTATAGAGAGGGGGAATGAGTGAGAGGGTATAGAGAGGGGGAAGGAGAGAGAGAGAAGAGAGGGGGAGGAGAGAGAGGGTATAGAGAGGGGGAAGGAGAGAGAGAGAAGAGAGGGGAGGAGAGAGAGGGTATAGAGAGGGGGAAGGAGAGAGAGGGTATAGAGAGGGGGAAGGGAGAGAGAGAGAAGAGAGGGGAGGAGAGAGAGGGTATAGAGAGGGGGAAGGAGAGAGAGGGTATAGAGAGGGGGAAGAGAGAGAGAGAGGAGAGAGGGGGAAGAGAGAGGGGGAATGAGAGAGGGTATAGAGAGGGGGAATGAGTGAGAGGGTATAGAGAGGGGGAAGGAGAGAGAGAGAAGAGAGGGGGGAGAGAGAGGGTATAGAGAGGGGGAAGGAGAGAGAGAGAAGAGAGGGGGAAGAGAGAGGGTATAGAGAGGGGGAAGGAGAGAGAGAGGAGAGAGGGGGAAGAGAGAGGGGGAATGAGAGAGAGGGTATAGAGAGGGGGAATGAGTGAGAGGGTATAGAGAGGGGGAAGGATAGAGAGGGGGAAGGAGAGAGAGGGTATAGAGAGGGGGAATGAGAGAGAGAGAGAGAGAGGGGAGGAGAGAGAGAGAAGAGAGGGGGAGGAGAGAGAGGGTATAGAGAGGGGGAATGAGTGAGAGGGTATAGAGAGGGGGAATGAGAGAGAGGGTATAGAGAGGAGGAAGGATAGAGAGGGTATAGAGAGGGGGAAGGAGTGAGAGGGTATAGAGAGTGGGAAGGAGAGAGAGGGGGAAGGAGAGAGAGGGTATAGAGAGTGGGAAGGAGAGAGAGGGGGAAGGAGAGAGAGGGTATAGAGAGGGGGAAGGGAGAGAGGGTATAGAGAGGGGGAAGGAGAGAGAGGGTATAGAGAGTGGGAAGGAGAGAGAGGGGGAAGGAGAGAGAGAGAGAAGAGGGGGAGAGAGAGAGAGAGAGAAGAGGGGGAAGGAGAGAGAGGGTATAGAGAGTGGGAAGGAGAGAGAGGGGGAAGAGAGAGAGAGAGAAGAGGGGGAGGAGAGAGAGAGAAGAGAGAGAGGGTGGGAAAGAGAGAGCGAGGGAGGCAGAAAGAGGGAGACATGATAGAGACTAATGAATAGAAAAATGAGCTGTGCTGATTATGAACGGCTGCTTTCTAATTGCAGTTTGAGAATGAGATCATCACCAAACTGGATCACGAGGTGGAGGGGGGCAGAGGAGACGAGCAGTACAAAGTCCTCTTCCACAAGATGTGAGTGATGCTGTCTGTCTGTCTGTCTGTCTGTCGGTGTCTGTCTGTCTGCCTGGTCTGTCGGTGTCTGTCTGCCTGGTCTGTCGGTGTCTGTCTGCCTGGTCTGGTCTGTCTGTCTGTCTGTCTGTCTGTCTGTCTGCCTGGTCTGTCGGTGTCTGCCTGTCTGTCGGTGTCTGCCTGTCTGTCGGTGTCTGTCTGCCTGGTCTGTCTGTCTGTCTGTCTGTCTGTCTGTCTGTCTGTCTGTCTGTCTGCCTGGTCTGTCGGTGTCTGCCTGGTCTGTCGGTGTCTGTCTGCCTGGTCTGTCTGCCTGGTCTGGTCTGTCTGTCTGCCTGGTCTGTCTGCCTGGTCTGTCTGCCTGTCTGTCTGCCTGCCAGCCTGCCTGCCTGTCTGTCTGTCTGTCTGTCTGCCTGGTCTGTCGGTGTCTGTCTGTCTGTCTGTCTGTCTGCCTGGTCTGTCTGTCTGTCTGTCTGTCTGTCTGTCTGTCTGTCTGTCTGTCTGTCTGTCTGCCTGCCTGCCTGCCAGCCTGCCTGTCTGTCTATCTGTCTGTCTGTCTGTCTGTCTGCCTGCCTGCCTGTCTGCCTGTCTGTCTGTCTGTCTGTCTGTCTGTCTGTCTGTCTGTCTGTCTGCCTGCCTGCCTGTCTGTCTGCATGTCTGTCTGTCTGTCTGTCTGTCTGTCTGTCTGTCTGTCTGTCTGTCTGTCTGTCTGTCTGTCTGTCTGTCTGTCTGTCTGTCTGCCTGCCTGTCTGTCTGTCTGTCTGTCTGTCTGTCTGTCTGTCTGTCTGTCTGTCTGTCTGTCTGTCTGTCTGTCTGTCTGTCTCAGTTTAATTTAAGGTCTTTATGAAACATATGTTTACATAGAAAGTGAAATAAGGGAAATGAACAGGGGAAACATTAGTTTAATATTACACTCACAAAGGTTTTCAAATAAATTGGTGGTAACTGTGGTCGTTGAAAGGTAAAATAAATGTTATATTATTGGCGGTGTGGTAACTGTGGTCGTTGAAAGGTAAAATAAATAAACTGAAATAAATAAACACATATGTTGTATTTACAATGTTGTTCTCATGGCAACGGGTCACAAACAGGAAGTTTATTAATGTTTGATTTGTTTTCAATTTCTTTGTGGATCTGTGTAATCTGGGGGAAATATGTCTCTCTAATATGGTCCTACGTTTGGCAGGAGGTTAGGAAGTGCAGCTCAGTTTCCACCTCATTTTGTGGGCAGTGAGCACATAGCCTGTCTTCTCTTGAGAGCCATGTCTGCCTACGGCGGCCTTTCTCAATAGCAAGGCTATGCTCACTGAGTCTGTACATAATCTAAGCTTTCCTTAATTTTGTGTCAGTCACAGTGGTCAGGTATTCTGCCGCTGTGTACTCTCTGTTTAGGGCCAAATAACATTCTAGTTTACTCTGTTTGTTCATTCTTTACAATGTGTCAAGTAATTATCTTTTTGTAATTATCTTCTCTCTGCCTCACCTCTCCCCCTCCCCTCTCTCCCCCCTCCTCTCTCTCTCGCCCCTCCCCCCTTCACCTCTCTCCCACTCTCCCCTCCCTCCCTCCCCTCACCTGTCTCCCCTCCCCTCTCTCACCTCTCTCCCCCTCTCTCCCTCTCTCTCCCCTCCTCTCTCCCTCCTCTCCCTCTCTCTCCCCCTCCTCTCTCCCTCCCCTCCCTCTCTCTCCTCTCTCCCGCTCCTCTCTCCCCTCTCTCTCCCCTCTCTCCCCCTCCTCTCTCTCCCCCTCTCTCCCCTCTCTCTCCCCTCTCTCCCCCTCCCTCTCTCTCCCTCTCTCCCCTCCCCTCTCTCTCCCTCTCTCCCCCTCCCTCTCTCTCCTTCTCTCTCTCCCCCTCCCTCTCTCCCTCCTCTCTCTCCCCCTCTCTCTCCCTCCCATCTCTCTCTCCCCCTCCTCTCTCTCTCTCCTCTCTCCCCCTCTCTCCTCTCTCTCCTCTCTCCCTCCCCCTCCCACTCTCTCTCCTCCTCTCTCCCTCCTCTCCCTCTCCTCTCTCCCTCCCTCCTCCCTCTCTCCCCCTCCCTCTCTCTCTCCCCCTCCTCTCTCCCTCCCATCTCTCTCTCCCCCTCCTCTCTCTCTCTCCTCTCTCCCTCCCCTCCCTCTCTCTCCTCTCCCTCCCCTCCCTCTCTCTCTCTCCATCTCCTCCCTCCCCTCTCTCTCCTCTCTCTCCCTCCCCTCCCTCTCTCCCTCTCACTTCTCTCCCCTCCCTCCCTCCCTCTCTCTCCTCTCTCTCCCTCCCCTCCCTCTCTCCCTCTCACCTCTCTCCCCTCCCTCCCCTCCCTCTCTCTCCTCTCTCTCCCTCCCCTCCCTCTCTCCCTCTCACCTCTCTCCCCTCCCTCCCCTCCCTCTCTCTCCTCTCCCCCTCTCTCCCCCCTCCTCTCCTCTCCCCCCTCTCTCTCCCCTCCCTCTCTCTCCCCTCCTCCCTCCCCAGTCTGTTGGAACACTGCAGGAAACACAAGTACCTGTCTAAGAGTGGGGAGAGCTTTGTGAACCTGGTGGTTCGTCTGTTGGAGAGGCTCCTGGACTACAGGACCATCATGCACGACGAGAACAAGGAGAACCGGATGAGCTGCACCGTCAACGTGCTGGTAGGAGAGACACACACTGTTCTGTCCTGTTCCGTTGTGGACAGATGTCTGGCTGCGTCCTGCTGCGTTGCCTAGTAACACTGTTCTATGTTCTGATCCGTTGTGGACAGATTGTGAAGCGTCCTGCTGCGTTGCCTAGTAACCTGTCTTATTGTGAAGCGTCCTGCTGCGTTGCCTAGTAACCTGTCTTATTGTGAAGCGTCCTGCTGCGTAGCCTAGTAACCTGTCTTATTGTGAAGGACACTTTACTGTCCAACAGTTGGAAAGACATTTCAGATGTATAAACACCAGCTGCATAACATTCATGATTTGGTATTGTTGTGATTTGTTGTTTGTAATTTCACTGTCGTAGTTGAAGCATTTCAGTTTTGTTCATAAACTATTTCAATGTTTTCATCCTCAGAACTTCTACAAGGAGATAGAGAGAGAGGAGATGTACATCAGGTAGGAAGAGGTCTTCATCATCATCTTCCTCAAATACACTTTTCTGTTCTATGGTACTCAGTACCTCTGTGAAGTCACGGCCAGGTGTTTTGGGTCAGTGCCTCTGTGAAGTCAAGGCTAGGTGGTTCTGTACTCAGTGCCTCTGTGAAGTCAAGGCCAGGTGTTTCTGTACTCAGTGCCTCTGTGAAGTCAAGGCCAGGTGTTTCTGTACTCAGTGCCTCTGTGAAGTCAAGGCCAGGTGTTTCTGTACTCAGTGCCTCTGTGAAGTCAAGGCCAGGTGTTTTGGGGCTCAGTGCCTCTGTGAAGTCAAGGCCAGGTGTTTCTGTACTCAGTGCCTCTGTGAAGTCAAGACCAGGTGTTTCTGTACTCAGTGCCTCTGTGAAGTCAAGGCCAGGTGTTTCTGTACTCAGTGCCTCTGTGAAGTCAAGGCCAGGTGTTTTGGGGCTCAGTGCCTCTGTGAAGTCAATGCCAGGTGTTTTGGGGCTCAGTGCCTCTGTGAAGTCAAGGCCAGGTGTTTTTGTACTCAGTGCCTCTGTGAAGTCAAGGCCAGGTGTTTTTTTACTCAGTGCCTCTGTGAAGTCAAGGCCAGGTGTTTTTTTACTCAGTGCCTCTGTGAAGTCAAGGCCAGGTGTTTTGGGGCTCAGTACCTCTGTGAAGTCAAGGCCAGGTGATTGGGGCTCAGTGCCTCTGTGAAGTCAAGGCCAGGTGTTTTGGGGCTCAGTGCCTCTGTGAAGTCAAGGCCAGGTGTTTTTGGGTCAGTGCCTCTGTGAAGTCAAGGCCAGGCGTTTTGGGGCTCAGTGCCTCTGTGAAGTCAAGGCCAGGTGTTTTGGGGCTCAGTGCCTCTGTGAAGTCAAGGCCAGGTGTTTTGGGGCTCAGTGCCTCTGTGAAGTCAAGGCCAGGTGTTTTGGGGCTCAGTGCCTCTGTGAAGTCAAGGCCAGGTGTTTTGGGGCTCAGTGCCTCTGTGAAGTCAAGGCCAGGTGTTTCTGTACTCAGTGCCTCTGTGAAGTCAAGGCCAGGTGTTTTTGTACTCAGTGCCTCTGTGAAGTCAAGGCCAGGTGTTGTTTTACTCAGTGCCTCTGTGAAGTCAAGGCCAGGTGTTTTGGGGCTCAGTGCCTCTGTGAAGTCAAGGCCAGGTGTTTTGGGGCTCAGTGCCTCTGTGAAGTCAAGGCCAGGTGTTTTGGGGCTCAGTGCCTCTGTGAAGTCAAGGCCAGGTGTTTTGGGGCTCAGTGCCTCTGTGAAGTCAAGGCCAGGTGTTTTGGGGCTCAGTGCCTCTGTGAAGTCAAGACCAGGTGTTTCTGTACTCAATGCCTCTGTGAAGTCAAGGCCAGGTGTTTCTGTACTCAGTGCCTCTGTGAAGTCAAGGCCAGGTGTTTCTGTACTCAGTGCCTCTGTGAAGTCAAGGCCAGGTGTTTTGGGGCTCTGTGCCTCTGTGAAGTCAAGGCCAGGTGTTTTGGGGCTCAGTGCCTCTGTGAAGTCAAGGCCAGGTGTTTTTGTACTCAGTGCCTCTGTGAAGTCAAGGCCAGGTGTTTTTTTACTCAGTGCCTCTGTGAAGTCAAGGCCAGGTGTTTTTTTACTCAGTGCCTCTGTGAAGTCAAGGCCAGGTGTTTTGGGGCTCAGTACCTCTGTGAAGTCAAGGCCAGGTGATTGGGGCTCAGTGCCTCTGTGAAGTCAAGGCCAGGTGTTTTGGGGCTCAGTGCCTCTGTGAAGTCAAGGCCAGGTGTTTTTGGGTCAGTGCCTCTGTGAAGTCAAGGCCAGGCGTTTTGGGGCTCAGTGCCTCTGTGAAGTCAAGGCCATGTGTTTTGGGGCTCAGTGCCTCTGTGAAGTCAAGGCCAGGTGTTTTGGGGCTCAGTGCCTCTGTGAAGTCAAGGCCAGGTGTTTCTGTACTCAGTGCCTCTGTGAAGTCAAGGCCAGGTGTTTTTGTACTCAGTGCCTCTGTGAAGTCAAGGCCAGGTGTTGTTTTACTCAGTGCCTCTGTGAAGTCAAGGCCAGGTGTTTTGGGGCTCAGTGCCTCTGTGAAGTCAAGGCCAGGTGTTTTGGGGCTCAGTGCCTCTGTGAAGTCTAGGCCAGGTGTTTTGGGGCTCAGTGCCTCTGTGAAGTCAAGACCAGGTGTTTCTGTACTCAATGCCTCTGTGAAGTCAAGGCCAGGTGTTTCTGTACTCAGTGCCTCTGTGAAGTCAAGGCCAGGTGTTTCTGTACTCAGTGCCTCTGTGAAGTCAAGGCCAGGTGTTTCTGTACTCAGTGCATCTGTGAAGTCAAGGCCAGGTGTTTTTGTACTCAGTGCCTCTGTGAAGTCAAGGCCAGGTGTTTCTGTACTCAATGCCTCTGTGAAGTCAAGGCCAGATGTTTCTGTACTCAATTCCTCTGTGAAGTCAAGGCCAGGTGTTTCTGTACTCAATGCCTCTGTGAAGTCACAGTCAGCCCTAGCGGTCCGTCAGTCTGCCCTAGCGGTCTGTCAGTCTGCCCTAGCGGTCCGTCAGTCTGCCCTAGCGGTCCGTCAGTCTGCCCTAGCGGTCCGTCAGTCTGCCCTAACGGTCTGTCAGTCTGCTCTAGCGGTCTGTCAGTCTGCCCTAGCGGTCCGTCAGTCTGCCCTAGCGGTCCGTCAGTCTGCCCTAGCGGTCTGTCACTCTGCCCTAGCGGTCTGTCAGTCTGCCCTAGCGGTCTGTCAGTCTGCCCTAGCGGTCTGTCAGTCTGCCCTAGCGGTCTGTCTGTCTGCCCTGGCGGTCTGTCAGTCTGCCCTGGCGGTCCGTCAGTCTGTACCGTTGACTTGTCTCTGTCCGTTGTCACCATGGTGACGTCATATTGAAGCCCACCAAGGTGTGTACCGTTGTCACCATGGTTACCCGTGTGTCCTCTGTCCGTTGTCACCATGGTAACCCGTGTGTCCTCTGTCCGTTGTCACCATGGTAACCCGTGTGTCATCTGTCCGTTGTCACCATGGTAACCTGTGTGTCATCTGTCCGTTGTCACCATGGTAACACGTGTGTCCTCTGTCCGTCGTCACCATGGTAACCCGTGTGTCCTCTGTCCGTCGTCACCATGGTTACCCGTGTGTCCTCTGTCCGTTGTCACCATGGTAACCCGTGTGTCCTCTGTCCGTTGTCACCATGGTAACCCGTGTGTCCTCTGTCCGTTGTCACCATGGTAACCCGTGTGTCCTCTGTCCGTTGTCACCATGGTAACCTGTGTGTCCTCTGTCCGTCGTCACCATGGTTACCCGTGTGTCCTCTGTCCGTCGTCACCATGGTTACCCGTGTGTCCTCTGTCCGTCGTCACCATGGTTACCCGTGTGTCCTCTGTCCGTCGTCACCATGGTTACCTGTGTGTCCTCTGTCCGTTGTCACCATGGTAACCCGTGTGTCCTCTGTCCGTTGTCACCATGGTAACCCGTGTGTCCTCTGTCCGGACAGGTACCTGTACAAGCTGTGTGACCTCCACAAGGAGTGTGACAACTACACTGAAGCTGCCTACACACTGCTGCTGCACGCTAAGCTGCTGAAGGTATTCACACACACACACACACACACACACGCACACACACACAGACAGACAGACAGACACACACACAGACAGACACAGACAGACAGACAGACACACACACAGACAGACAGACACACACAGACAGACACACACACACACACACACACACACACACACACACACACACACACACACACACACACACACACACACACACACACACACACACACACACACACACACACACACACACACACACACACACACACACACACACAGACAGACAGACAGACAGACAGACAGACAGACAGACAGACAGACACACAGAGACACACACACACACACACACACACACACACACACACACACACAGAGACAGACACACAGAGACACACACGCACACACACACACACGCACGCACGCACGCACACACACACACACACACACACATATACACACAGCTCAGATACACAAACTTTCTCCCTCTTTCCTTCTATCTCTCTCCCTGTCTTTCCTTCTTTCTCTCCCTCCTTCTCTCTCTCTCTATGAATTGGTAGTGTAAATGTGTGTCTTTTAGCGTCTGTTGAATAGCACCAGTTGTAGAGGACAAAGCCCCAGTCAGCTGTAATCACATAGATGGCTCTTAACCTTGCAGTAGCAGAGGTGTAACCGTGAATATCAATGTGTTGGGGAACAGGATCTGGATAACAGAGGTACGTCCAACCGTGTTTTAATCCTCCCTCTGTCAGGAGAGGACTGATGAGATGAGGAGAATGGAGAGAGAGAGAGAGAGAGACAGAGAGGGGACTGATGAGCTGAGGAGAATGGAGAGAGAGAGAGAGAGGGGACTGGGGAGAGAGGAGAATAATGGAGAGAGAGAGAGAGAGGGGACTGATGAGATGAGGAGAAGAATGGAGAGAGAGAGAGAGAGAGCGAGAGGGGACTGGGGAGAGAGGAGAATAATGGAGAGAGAGAGAGAGAGGGGACTGATGAGATGAGGAGAATGGAGAGAGAGAGAGAGAGAGGGGGGACTGATGAGATGAGGAGAATGGAGAGAGAGAGAGAGAGGGGACTGGGGAGAGAGGAGAATAATGGAGAGAGAGAGAGAGGGGACTGATGAGATGAGGAGAAGAATGGAGAGAGAGAGAGAGAGAGAGAGAGAGAGAGAGAGAGAGAGAGAGAGAGAGAGAGAGAGAGAGAGAGAGAGAGAGAGAGAGAGAGAGAGAGAGAGAGAGAGAGAGAGAGAGAGAGAGGGGACTGATGAGATGAGGAGAAGAATGGAGAGAGAGAGAGGGGACTGATGAGAGAGGAGAAGAATGGAGAGAGAGAGAGAGAGAGAGAGAGACAGAGAGGGGACTGATGAGGAGAAGAAAGGAGAGAGAGAGAGAGAGAGGGGACTGGGGAGAGAGGAGAAGAATGGAGAGAGAGAGAGATGGGACTGATGAGAGAGGAGAAGAAAGGAGAGAGAGAGAGAGGGGACTGGGGAGAGAGGAGAAGAATGGAGAGAGAGAGAGTGAGAGAAAGAGAGAGGGGACTGGGGAGAGAGGAGAAGAAAGGAGAGAGAGAGAGAGAGAGAAATGATGAGATGAGGAGAAGAATGGAGAGAGAGAGAGAGAGAGAGAGGGGGGACTGGGGAGAGAGGAGAAGAATGGAGAGAGAGAGAGAGAGAGGAGAAGAAAGGAGAGAGAGAGAGAGAGAGAGAGAGGACTGCGGAGAGGAGAAGAATGGAGAGAGAGAGAGAGAGAGAGAGAGGGGGGACTGGGGAGAGAGGAGAAGAATGGAGAGAGAGAGAGAGAGAGAGAGAGAGAGAGAGAGAGAGAGAGGGGACTGGGGAGAGAGGAGAAGAATGGAGAGAGAGAGAGAGAGAGGGGGGACTGATGAGATGAGGAGAAGAATGGAGAGAGAGAGAGAGAGAGAGAGAGGGGGACTGGGGAGAGAGGAGAAGAAAGGAGAGAGAGAGGGGGAACTGGGGAGATAGGAGAAGAATGGAGAGAGAGAGAGAGGGGACTGGGGAGAGAGGAGAAGAAAGGAGAGAGAGAGAGGGAACTGGGGAGAGAGGAGAAGAATGGAGAGAGAGAGAGGGGACTGGGGAGAGAGGAGAAGAAAGGAGAGAGAGAGAGGGAACTGGGGAGAGAGGAGAAGAATGGAGAGAGAGAGAGGGGACTGGGGAGAGAGGAGAAGAATGGAGAGAGAGAGAGGGGACTGGGGAGAGAGAAGAATGGAGAGAGAGAGAGAGAGAGGGGACTGGGGAGAGAGGAGAAGAATGGAGAGAGAGAGAGAGAGAGGGAGAGAGGAGAAGAATGGAGAGAGAGAAAGGGAGAGAGGAGAAGAATGGAGAGAGAGAGAGAGAGAGAGAGAGTGGACTGGGGAGAGAGGAGAAGATAGGAGAGAGAGAGGGAACTGGGGAGAGAGGAGAAGAATGGAGAGAGGAGAAGAATGGAGAGAGAGAGAGGGGACTGGGGAGAGTGAGAGACGGGACTGGGGAGAGAGGAGAAGAATAGAGAGAGAGAGAGGGGGGACTGGGGAGAGAGAGAGACGGTACTGGGGAGAGAGGAGAAGAATGGAGAGAGAGAGAGAGAAGGGACTGGGGAGAGAGAGAGAAGAATGGAGGAGAGAGAGAGAGAGAGAGAGAGAGAGAGAGAGAGAGAGAGAGAGAAGGGACTGGGGAGAGAGAGAGACGGGACTGGGGAGAGAGGAGAAGAATATATAGAGAGAGAGGGGGGACTGGGGAGAGAGGTTGTATTGGTCTCGATGGCGCTGCCCGTGTGCTCACAGAAGCCGGATAATAGAACAGATGCAATGTTGCGAACTCTATACATCTCTATGGGACAAGGGGACACAATAAGGAAGAATTTCTTATTATATATATATATATATATATATTGAGTATTATTATAATATTTTGCCATTTCAAACCTGCTGGGGCTTTCCCCAAATGCTGCAAAGAGGGAGACAGAGATAAAAGAGAGAGCAGGAGGTTATTATACTGTAAAATGTGATGGATTTTTCCAAAGCAGAGCCTGGAGGTTAGTCTTTCTTCAATCTGTGTCATGAATTGCTTTGTAGGAAACTCAACTGTCTTTCTGTTTTTAGTCTCTCTATGGTCCACTATATAGATCATGTGTCTGGTCTCTCTATGGTCCACTATATAGATCATGTGTCTGGTCTCTCTATGGTCCACTATATAGATCATGTGTCTGGTGTCTCTCTGTGGTCCACTATATAGAGCATGTGTCTGGTCTCTCTCTATGGTCCACTATATAGATCATGTGACTGGTCTCTCTCTCTATGGTCCACTATATAGATCATGTGACTGGTCTCTCTATGGTCCACTATATAGAGCATGTGACTGGTCTCTCTATGGTCCACTATATAGATCATGTGTCTGGTCTCTCTATGGTCCACTATATAGATAATGTGACTGGTCTCTCTATGGTCCACTATATAGATAATGTGACTGGTCTCTCCGTGGTCCACTATATAGATAATGTAACTGGTCTCTCTGTGGTCCACTATATAGATCATGTGTCTGGTCTCTCTATGGTACACTATATAGATCATGTGTCTGGTCTCTCTATGGTCCACTATATAGATAATGTGACTGGTCTCTCTGTGGTCCACTATATAGATCATGTGTCTGGTCTCTCTATGGTCCACTATATAGATAATGTGACTGGTCTCTCTATGGTCCAATATATAGATAAAATAATGTACTACGAGAATTATCATTCCTAGTCTATATCACAAATGGCAGCCTATGGTTCCTGGTCAAAGTAGCGCACTACGTGGGGAATAGGGTACCATTGGCCATAGGGCCCTGGTCAACGTAGTGCACTACGTAGAGAATAGGGTGCCATTGGCCATAGGGCCCTGGTCAACGTAGTGCACTACGTAGGGAATAGTGTACCATTGGCCATAGGGCCCTGGTCAAAGTAGTGCACTACGTAGGGAATAGTGTACCATTGGCCATAGGGCCCTGGTCAAAGTAGTGACCTACGTAGGGAATAGTGTACCATTGGCCATAGGGCCCTGGTCACTACATAAGGAATGGGTTGTGATTTGGGACACAGACTTGTAGGAAACCTGGCGGAGGATGATGAATTTACAGCGACAGTGTGATTGATGTCGTTTCAGCACTTCCTGAAATAACTAGGTGACCATGGCAATGTAAACGCCTCTCCTCTCCTTTAATCACGGAGGAGCTGCTCAAACTGTAACGGAATCAATTATAACCATCGTCCCGCTGAATCCCTTTAATTTAGGCTGTTTGACCTTTAACCTTAGACTCCATGTAAAGGAAGCCAACCTTCCTCGTCTCCAAATCCAAACAGGATCAAGACTTCGTTGTCCTGCTTATTGGCCAATGGAACGTGGCCCGGTTCCGTTTGGATTTCCGAGGCTGTTTCTAAGTCCACAGTAGCGTCAAAATCTGCGAGCCGTTGCTTTTCTCCCACAGTGCACTGTACCGTACACGAAAATGTGGAGGTCACTTCAACAGACGGTGCCAGCTTTGCTATGTAAATATTGTCTCCATCCCAAACGGCACCGTTTTGGGGGTGAATAGTAGTGCACTATATAGGGAATAGGGTGCCGTTTGGGGGTGAATAGTAGTGCACTATATAGGGAATAGGGTGCCGTTTGGGGGTGAATAGTAGTGCACTATATAGGGAATAGTGTGCCGTTTGGGGGTGAATAGTAGTGCACTATATAGGGAATAGTGTGCCGTTTGGAGGTGAATAGTAGTGCACTATATAGGGAATAGGGTGCCGTTTGGGGGTGAATAGTAGTGCACTATATAGGGAATAGGATGCCGTTTGGGGGTGAATAGTAGTGCACTATATAGGGAATAGGGTGCCGTTTGGGGTGAATAGTAGTGCACTATATAGGGAATAGGGTGCCGTTTGGGGGTGAATAGTAGTGCACTATATAGGGAATAGGGTGCCGTTTGGGTGTGAATAGTAGTGCACTATATAGGGAATAGGGTGCCGTTTGGGGGTGAATAGTAGTGCACTATATAGGGAATAGGATGCCGTTTGGGGGTGAATAGTAGTGCACTATATAGGGAATAGGGTGCCGTTTGGGGGTGAATAGTAGTGCACTATATAGGGAATAGGGAACCATAGTAGTGCACTATATAGGGAATAGGGTGCCGTTTGGGGGTGAATAGTAGTGCACTATATAGGGAATAGGGAACCATAGTAGTGCACTATATAGGGAATAGTGTGCCGTTTGGGGGTGAATAGTAGTGCACTATATAGGGAATAGGGTGCCGTTTGGGGGTGAATAGTAGTGCACTATATAGGGAATAGGGAACCATAGTAGTGCACTATATAGGGAATAGGGTGCCGTTTGGGACAGCCCCCGCTACCTAATTCGATTTTACCTAGAGATCGTTGCGTTCTCTCTTGTTCAACAACAGCATGGAATGTCAGTTACGTTACCGTGGCAATGAATCAGTTGTGACAGGACCTTAGTAGGGTTACCGAGGCCCGGGACCGGGGAGCCAATAGGATCGCTGCATCTAGCCTGTTAGCCGGCCTCGTCCAGCCACTCACAACGTTAATTATTAGAGTGGGTAGAGAGACGGGAGGACTGTGGTCAGCAGAAATATTTCCCTGTTGTTTACAGAACGAAGCACAATGTGTGATGATTAATATGGTTTTATCACTGCATAAATCAATATCTGATGTGTTAATGTAGCTTTTCCATAAGTTATCTCTCTCCTCTCCTCCTCTTCTCCTTCTTGGCTCCTCCTCTTCCCCTCCTCTCCTCCTCTCCTCCTCCCTCCTCTTCTCCTTCTCTCTCCTTGGCTCCTCCTCCCCCCTCCTCTCTCCCTCCCCCTCCTCCCCTCCTCTCTCCTCCCTCCTCCTCTCCTCCTCTGCTCCTCCTCTACTCCTCCTCTTCTCCTCCTCCCTCCTCTTCTCCTCCTCCTCTCCTCTCCTCCTCCTCTGCTTCCCTCCTCCTCTTCTCCTCACTCTCTCTCCTCCTCCCCCTCCCTCCTCTCCTTTCCTCCCCCAGTAGGTCCCTCTGATAGAGTATACTCTCCAGTTAATATTATCCCCTCCTACAGGGTCTGTTCTATAGAGGTAACTCCTCTGTTCTATAGAGGTAACAGGGTCTCCTCCTAACCCTCCTCTCCTCCAGGGTCCCCACTATAGAGTAGGTCAATGTTTAGGGTCTGTTCTTTAGGGTCTGTTCTATAGAGGAATCTAATAACAGGGTCTGATATAGTCTGATAGAGGTAACAGGGTCTGTATAGGGTCTGCTCAACTACAGTTAATATATATAGGGTCTGTTCTATAGAGGTAACAGGGTCTGTTCTATAGAGGTAACAGGGTCTGTTCTATAGAGGTAACAGGGTCTGTTCTATAGAGGTAACAGGGTCTGTTCTATAGAGGTAACAGGGTCTGTTCTATAGAGGTAAAGGGTCTGTTCTATAGGGTCTGTTCTATAGAGGTAACAGGGTCTGTTCTATAGAGGTAACAGGGTCTGTTCTATAGAGGTAACAGGGTCTGTTCTATAGAGGTAACAGGGTCTGTTCTATAGTTCTATAGAGGTAACAGGGTCTGTTCTATAGAGGTAACAGGGTCTGTTCTATAGAGGTAACAGGGTCTGTTCTATAGAGGTAACAGGGTCTGTTCTATAGAGGTAACAGGGTCTGTTCTATAGAGGTAACAGGGTCTGTTCTATAGAGGTAACAGGGTCTGTTCAGGTAACAGGGTCTGTTCTATAGAGGTAACAGGGTCTGTTCTATAGAGGTAACAGGGTCTGTTCTATAGAGGTAACAGGGTCTGTTCTATAGAGGTACAGGGTCTGTTCTATAGAGGGGTCTGTTCTATAGAGGTAACAGGGTCTGTTCTATAGAGGTAACAGGGTCTGTTCTATAGAGGTAACAGGGTCTGTTCTATAGAGGTAACAGGGTCTGTTCTATAGAGGTAACAGGGTCTGTTCTATAGAGGTAACAGGGTCTGTTCTATAGAGGTAACAGGGTCTGTTCTATAGAGGTAACAGGGTCTGTTCTATAGAGGTAACAGGGTCTGTTCTATAGAGGTAACAGGGTCTGTTCTATAGAGGTAACAGGGTCTGTTCTATAGAGGTAACAGGGTCTGTTCTATAGAGGTAAAGGGTCTGTTCTATAGAGGTAACAGGGTCTGTTCTAACAGGGTCTGTTCTATAGAGGTAACAGGGTCTGTTCTATAGAGGTAACAGGGTCTGTTCTATAGAGGTAACAGGGTCTGTTCTATAGAGGTAACAGGGTCTGTTCTATAGAGGTAACAGGGTCTGTTCTATAGAGGTAACAGGGTCTGTTCTATAGAGGTAACAGGGTCTGTTCTATAGAGGTAACAGGGTCTGTTCTATAGAGGGGTCTGTTCTATAGAGGTAACAGGGTCTGTTCTATAGAGGTAACAGGGTCTGTTCTATAGAGGTAACAGGGTCTGTTCTATAGAGGTAACAGGGTCTGTTCTAACATAGAGGTAACAGGGTCTGTTCTATAGAGGTAACAGGGTCTGTTCTATAGGAGGGTCTGTAACAGGGTCTGTTCTATAGAGGTAACAGGGTCTGTTCTATAGAGGTAACAGGGTCTGTTCTATAGAGGTAACAGGGTCTGTTCTATAGGTAACAGGGTCTGTTCTATAGAGTAATAGAGGTAACAGGGTCTGTTCTATAGAGGTAACAGGGTCTGTTCTATAGAGGTAACAGGGTCTGTTCTATAGAGGTAACAGGGTCTGTTCTATAGAGGTAACAGGGTCTGTTCTATAGGGTCAGGGTCTGTTCTATAGAGGTAACAGGGTCTGTTCTATAGAGGTAACAGGGTCTGTTCTATAGAGGTAACAGGGTCTGTTCTATAGAGGTAACAGGGTCTGTTCTATAGAGGTAACAGGGTCTGTTCTATAGAGGTAACAGGGTCTGTTCTATAGAGGTAACAGGGTCTGTTCTATAGAGGTAACAGGGTCTGTTCTATAGAGGTAACAGGGTCTGTTCTATAGAGGTAACAGGGTCTGTTCTATAGAGGTAACAGGGTCTGTTCTATAGAGGTAACAGGGTCTGTTCTATAGAGGTAACAGGGTCTGTTCTATAGGGTAACAGGGTCTGTTCTATAGAGGTAACAGGGTCTGTTCTATAGAGGTAACAGGGTCTGTTCTATAGAGGTAACAGGGTCTGTTCTATAGAGGTAACAGGGTCTGTTCTATAGAGGTAACAGGGTCTGTTCTATAGGTAACAGGGTCTGTTCTATAACAGGGTCTGTTCTATAGAGGTAACAGGGTCTGTTCTATAGAGGTAACAGGGTCTGTTCTATAGGGGTAACAGGGTCTGTTCTATAGAGGTAACAGGGTCTGTTCTATAGAGGTAACAGGGTCTGTTCTATAGAGGTAACAGGGTCTGTTCTATAGAGGTAACAGGGTCTGTTCTATAGAGGTAACAGGGTCTGTTCTATAGAGGTAACAGGGTCTGTTCTATAGAGGTAACAGGGTCTGTTCTATAGAGGTAACAGGGTCTGTTCTATAGAGGTAACAGGGTCTGTTCTATAGAGGTAACAGGGTCTGGGTCTGTTCTATAGAGGTAACAGGGTCTGTTCTATAGAGGTAACAGGGTCTGTTCTATAGAGGTAACAGGGTCTGTTCTATAGAGGTAACAGGGTTCTATAGAGGTAACAGGGTCTGTTCTATAGAGGTAACAGGGTCTGTTCTATAGAGGTAACAGGGTCTGTTCTATAGAGGTAACAGGGTCTGTTCTATAGAGGTAACAGGGTCTAGAGGTAACAGGGTCTATAGAGGTAACAGGGTCTGTTCTATAGAGGTAACAGGGTCTGTTCTATAGTAACAGGGTCTGTTCTATAGAGGTAACAGGGTCTGTTCTATAGAGGTAACAGGGTCTGTTCTATAGAGGTAACAGGGTCTGTTCTATAGAGGTAACAGGGTCTGTTCTATAGAGGTAACAGGGTCTGTTCTATAGAGGTAACAGGTCTGTTCTGTCTTCTATAGAGGTAACAGGGTCTGTTCTATAGAGGTAACAGGGTCTGTTCTATAGAGGTAACAGGGTCTGTTCTATAGAGGTAACAGGGTCTGTTCTATAGAGGTAACAGGGTCTGTTCTATAGAGGTAACAGGGTCTGTTCTATAGAGGTAACAGGGTCTGTTCTATAGAGGTAACAGGGTCTGTTCTATAGAGGTAACAGGGTCTGTTCTATAGAGGTAACAGGGTCTGTTCTATAGAGGTAACAGGGTCTGTTCTATAGAGGTAACAGGGTCTGTTCTATAGAGGTAACAGGGTCTGTTCTATAGAGGTAACAGGGTCTGTTCTATAGGGGTAACAGGGTCTGTTCTATAGAGGTAACAGGGTCTGTTCTATAACAGGGTCTGTTCTAGGTAACAGGGTCTGTTCTATAGAGGTAACAGGGTCTGTTCTAGGGGTAGGGTCTGTTCTATAGAGGTAACAGGGTCTGTTCTATAGAGGTAACAGGGTCTGTTCTAGAGGTAACAGGGTCTGTTCTATAGGGGTAACAGGGTCTGTTCTATAGAGGTAACAGGGTCTGTTCTATAGAGGTAACAGGGTCTGTTCTATAGGGGTAACAGGGTCTGTTCTATAGAGGTAACAGGGTCTGTTCTATAGGGGTAACAGGGTCTGTTCTATAGAGGTAACAGGGTCTGTTCTATAGAGGTAACAGGGTCTGTTCTATAGAGGGGTAACAGGGTCTGTTCTATAGAGGTAACAGGGTCTGTTCTATAGGTAACAGGGTCTGTTCTATAGAGGTAACAGGGTCTGTTCTATAGAGGTAACAGGGTCTGTTCTATAGAGGTAAGGGTCTGTTCAGGGTCTGTTCTATAGAGGTAACAGGGTCTGTTCTATAGAGGTAACAGGGTCTGTTCTAGAGGTAACAGGGTCTGTTCTATAGGTAACAGGGTCTGTTCTATAGAGGTAACAGGGTCTGTTCTATAGAGGTAACAGGGTCTGTTCTATAGAGGTAACAGGGTCTGTTCTATAGAGGTAACAGGGTCTGTTCTATAGAGGTAACAGGGTCTGTTCTATAGAGGTAACAGGGTCTGTTCTATAGAGGTAACAGGGTCTGTTCTATAACAGGGTCTGAGGTAACAGGGTCTGTTCTATAGAGGTAACAGGGTCTGTTCTATAGAGGGGTCTGTTCTATAGAGGTAACAGGGTCTGTTCTATAGAGGTAACAGGGTCTGTTCTATAGAGGTAACAGGGTCTGTTCTATAGAGGTAACAGGGTCTGTTCTATAGAGGTAACAGGGTCTGTTCTATAGAGGTAACAGGGTCTGTTCTATAGAGGTAACAGGGTCTGTTCTATAGAGGTAACAGGGTCTGTTCTATAGAGGTAACAGGGTCTGTTCTATAGAGGTAACAGGGTCTGTTCTATAGAGGTAACAGGGGTCTGTTCTATAGAGGTAACAGGGTCTGTTCTATAGAGGTAACAGGGTCTGTTCTATAGAGGTAACAGGGTCTGTTCTATAGAGGTAACAGGGTCTGTTCTATAGAGGTAACAGGGTCTGTTCTATAGGTAACAGGGTCTGTTCTATAGAGGTAACAGGGTCTGTTCTATAGAGGTAACAGGGTCTGTTCTATAGAGGTAACAGGGTCTGTTCTATAGAGGTAACAGGGTCTGTTCTATAGAGGTAACAGGGTCTGTTCTATATAACAGGGTCTGTTCTAAGAGGGTCTGTTCTATAGAGGTAACAGGGTCTGTTCTATAGAGGTAACAGGGTCTATAGAGGTAACAGGGTCTGTTCTATAGAGGTAACAGGGTCTGTTCTATAGAGGTAACAGGGTCTGTTCTATAGAGGTAACAGGGTCTGTTCTATAGAGGTAACAGGGTCTGTTCTATAGAGGTAACAGGGTCTGTTCTATAGATAACAGGGTCTGTTCTATAGAGGTAACAGGGTCTGTTCTATAGAGGTAACAGGGTCTGTTCTATAGAGGTAACAGGGTCTGTTCTATAGAGGTAACAGGGTCTGTTCTATAGAGGTAACAGGGTCTGTTCTATAGAGGTAACAGGGTCTGTTCTATAGAGGTAACAGGGTCTGTTCTATAGAGGTAACAGGGTCTGTTCTATAGAGGTAACAGGGTCTGTTCTATAGAGGTAACAGGGTCTGTTCTATAGAGGTAACAGGGTCTGTTCTATAGAGGTAACAGGGTCTGTTCTATAGAGGTAACAGGGTCTGTTCTATAGAGGTAACAGGGTCTGTTCTATAGAGGTAACAGGGTCTGTTCTATAGAGGTACAGAGGTAACAGGGTCTGTTCTATAGAGGTAACAGGGTCTGTTCTATAGAGGTAACAGGGTCTGTTCTATAGAGGTAACAGGGTCTGTTCTATAGAGGTAACAGGGTCTGTTCTATAGAGGTAACAGGGTCTGTTCTATAGAGTAACAGGGTCTGTTCTATAGAGGTAACAGGGTCTGTTCTATAGAGGTAACAGGGTCTGTTCTATAGAGGTAACAGGGTCTGTTCTATAGAGGTAACAGGGTCTGTTCTATAGGGGTAACAGGGTCTGTTCTATAGAGGTAACAGGGTCTGTTCTATAGAGGTAACAGGGTCTGTTCTATAGAGGTAACAGGGTCTGTTCTATAGAGGTAACAGGGTCTGTTCTATAGAGGTAAAGGGTCTGTTCTATAGGTCAGGGTCTGTTCTATAGAGGTAACAGGGTCTGTTCTATAGAGGTAACAGGGTCTGTTCTATAGAGGTAACAGGGTCTGTTCTATAGAGGTAACAGGGTCTGTTCTATAGAGGTAACAGGGTCTGTTCTATAGAGGTAACAGGGTCTGTTCTATAGAGGTAACAGGGTCTGTTCTATAGGGGTAACAGGGTCTGTTCTATAGAGGTAACAGGGTCTGTTCTATAGAGGTAACAGGGTCTGTTCTATAGAGGTAACAGGGTCTGTTCTATAGAGGTAACAGGGTCTGTTCTATAGAGGTAACAGGGTCTGTTCTATAGAGGTAACAGGGTCTGTTCTATAGAGGTAACAGGGTCTGTTCTATAGGGGTAACAGGGTCTGTTCTATAGGGGTAACAGGGTCTGTTCTATAGGGGTAACAGGGTCTGTATCTACAGGGTCTGTTCTATAGAGGTAACAGGGTCTGTTCTATAGAGGTAACAGGGTCTGTTCTATAGAGGTAACAGGGTCTGTTCTATAGGTAAAGGGTCTGTTCTATAGAGGTAACAGGGTCTGTTCTATAGAGGTAACAGGGTCTGTTAGAGGTAACAGGGTCTGTTCTATAGAGGTAACAGGGTCTGTTCTATAGAGGTAACAGGGTCTGTTCTATAGAGGTAACAGGGTCTGTTCTATAGAGGTAGGGTCTGTTCTATAGAGGTAACAGGGTCTGTTCTATAGAGGTAACAGGGTCTGTTCTATAGAGGTAACAGGGTCTGTTCTATAGAGGTAACAGGGTCTGTTCTATAGAGGTAACAGGGTCTGTTCTATAGAGGTAACAGGGTCTGTTCTATAGGTAACAGGGTCTGGTAACAGGGTCTGTTCTATAGAGGTAAAGGGTCTGTTCTATAGAGGTAACAGGGTCTGTTCTATAGAGGTAACAGGGTCTGTTCTATAGAGGTAACAGGGTCTGTTCTATAGAGGTAACAGGGTCTGTTCTATAGAGGTAACAGGGTCTGTTCTATAGGGGTAACAGGGTCTGTTCTATAGAGGTAACAGGGTCTGTTCTATAGAGGTAACAGGGTCTGTTCTATAGAGGTAACAGGGTCTGTTCTAACAGGGTCTGTTCTATAGAGGTAACAGGGTCTGTTCTATAGAGGTAACAGGGTCTGTTCTATAGAGGTAACAGGGTCTGTTCTATAGAGGTAAAGGGTCTGTTCTATAGAGGTAACAGGGTCTGTTCTATAGAGGGTCTGTTCTATAACAGGGTCTGTTCTATAGAGGTAACAGGGTCTGTTCTATAGGTAACAGGGTCTGTTCTATAGAGGTAACAGGGTCTGTTCTATAGAGGTAACAGGGTCTGTTCTATAGAGGTAACAGGGTCTGTTCTATAGAGGTAACAGGGTCTGTTCTATAGGGTAACAGGGTCTGTTCTATAGAGGTAACAGGGTCTGTTCTATAGAGGTAACAGGGTCTGTTCTATAGAGGTAACAGGGTCTGTTCTATAGGTAACAGGGTCTGTTCTATAGAGGTAACAGGGTCTGTTCTATAGAGGTAACAGGGTCTGTTCTATAGAGGTAACAGGGGTCTGTTCTATAGGGGTAAAGGGTCTGTTCTATAGGGTCTGTTCTATAGAGGTAACAGGGTCTGTTCTATAGAGGTAACAGGGTCTGTTCTATAGAGGTAACAGGGTCTGTTCTATAGAGGTAACAGGGTCTGTTCTATAGAGGTAACAGGGTCTGTTCTATAGAGGTAACAGGGTCTGTTCTATAGAGGTAACAGGGTCTGTTCTATAGAGGTAACAGGGTCTGTTCTATAGAGGTAACAGGGTCTGTTCTATAGAGGTAACAGGGTCTGTTCTAGGGTCTGTTCTATAGGTAACAGGGTCTGTTCTATAGAGGTAACAGGGTCTGTTCTATAGAGGTAACAGGGTCTGTTCTATAGAGGTAACAGGGTCTGTTCTATAGAGGTAAAGGGTCTGTTCTATAGAGGTCTGTTCTATAGAGGTAACAGGGTCTGTTCTATAGAGGTAACAGGGTCTGTTCTATAGAGGTAACAGGGTCTGTTCTATAGAGGTAACAGGGTCTGTTCTATAGAGGTAACAGGGTCTGTTCTATAGAGGTAACAGGGTCTGTTCTATAGAGGTAACAGGGTCTGTTCTATAGAGGTAACAGGGTCTGTTCTATAGAGGTAACAGGGTCTGTTCTATAGAGGTAACAGGGTCTGTTCTATAGAGGTAACAGGGTCTGTTCTATAGAGGTAAAGGGTCTGTTCTATAGAGGTAACAGGGTCTGTTCTATAGAGGTAACAGGGTCTGTTCTATAGAGGTAACAGGGTCTGTTCTATAGGGTCTGTTCTATAGGAGGTAACAGGGTCTGTTCTATAGAGGTAACAGGGTCTGTTCTATAGAGGTAACAGGGTCTGTTCTATAGAGGTAAGGGTCTGTTCAGGGTCTGTTCTATAGAGGTAACAGGGTCTGTTCTATAGAGGTAACAGGGTCTGTTCTATAGAGGTAACAGGGTCTGTTCTATAGAGGTAACAGGGTCTGTTCTATAGAGGTAACAGGGTCTGTTCTATAGGGTCTGAGGTAACAGGGTCTGTTCTATAGAGGTAACAGGGTCTGTTCTATAGAGGTAACAGGGTCTGTTCTATAGAGGTAACAGGGTCTGTTCTATAGAGGTAACAGGGTCTGTTCTATAGAGGTAACAGGGTCTGTTCTATAGAGAGTCTGTAACAGGGTCTGTCTGTTCTATAGAGGTAACAGGGTCTGTTCTATAGAGGTAACAGGGTCTGTTCTATAGAGGTAACAGGGTCTGTTCTATAGAGGTAACAGGGTCTGTTCTATAGAGGTAACAGGGTCTGTTCTATAGAGGTAACAGGGTCTGTTCTATAGAGGTAACAGGGTCTGTTCTGTTCTATAGAGAGGTAGGGTCTGTTCTATAGAGGTAACAGGGTCTGTTCTATAGAGGTAACAGGGTCTGTTCTATAGAGGTAAGGGTCTGTTCAGGGGTCTGTTCTATAGAGGTAACAGGGTCTGTTCTATAGGTAGGGTCTGAGGTAACAGGGTCTGTTCTATAGAGGTAACAGGGTCTGTTCTATAGAGGTAACAGGGTCTGTTCTATAGAGGTAACAGGGTCTGTTCTATAGAGGTAACAGGGTCTGTTCTATAGAGGTAAAGGGTCTGTTCTATAGGGTCTGTTCTATAGAGGTAACAGGGTCTGTTCTATAGAGGTAAGGGTCTGTTCTATAGGGTCTGTTCTATAGAGGTAACAGGGTCTGTTCTATAGAGGTAACAGGGTCTGTTCTATAGAGGTAACAGGGTCTGTTCTATAGGGGTAACAGGGTCTGTTCTATAGAGGTAACAGGGTCTGTTCTATAGGTAACAGGGTCTGTTCTATAGAGGTAACAGGGTCTGTTCTATAGAGGTAAGGGTCTGTTCAGGGTCTGTTCTATAGAGGTAACAGGGTCTGTTCTATAACAGGGTCTGTTCTATAGAGGTAACAGGGTCTGTTCTATAGAGGTAACAGGGTCTGTTCTATAGAGGTAACAGGGTCTGTTCTATAGAGGTAACAGGGTCTGTTCTATAGAGGTAACAGGGTCTGTTCTATAGAGGTAACAGGGTCTGTTCTAGGGTCAGGGTCTGTTCTATAGAGGTAGGGTCTGTTCTATAGAGGTAACAGGGTCTGTTCTATAGAGGTAACAGGGTCTGTTCTATAGAGGTAACAGGGTCTGTTCTATAGAGGTAACAGGGTCTGTTCTATAGAGGTAACAGGGTCTGTTCTATAGAGGTAACAGGGTCTGTTCTATAGAGGTAACAGGGTCTGTTCTATAGAGGTAACAGGGTCTGTTCTATAGAGGTAAAGGGTCTGTTCTATAGAGGTAACAGGGTCTGTTCTATAGAGGTAACAGGGTCTGTTCTATAGAGGTAACAGGGTCTGTTCTATAGAGGTAACAGGGTCTGTTCTATAGGGTAACAGGGTCTGTTCTATAGAGGTAACAGGGTCTGTTCTATAGAGGTAACAGGGTCTGTTCTATAGAGGTAACAGGGTCTGTTCTATAGAGGTAACAGGGTCTGTTCTATAGAGGTAACAGGGTCTGTTCTATAGAGGTAACAGGGTCTGTTCTATAGAGGTAACAGGGTCTGTTCTATAGAGGTAACAGGGTCTGTTCTATAGAGGTAACAGGGTCTGTTCTATAGGGGTAACAGGGTCTGTTCTAGAGGTAACAGGGTCTGTTCTATAGAGGTAACAGGGTCTGTTCTATAGAGGTAACAGGGTCTGTTCTATAGAGGTAACAGGGTCTGTTCTATAGAGGTAACAGGGTCTGTTCTATAGAGGTAACAGGGTCTGTTCTATAGAGGTAACAGGGTCTGTTCTATAGGGGTAACAGGGTCTGTTCTATAGAGGTAACAGGGTCTGTTCTATAGAGGTAACAGGGTCTGTTCTATAGAGGTAACAGGGTCTGTTCTATAGAGGTAACAGGGTCTGTTCTATAGAGGTAACAGGGTCTGTTCTATAGAGGTAACAGGGTCTGTTCTATAGAGGTAACAGGGTCTGTTCTATAGAGGTAACAGGGTCTGTTCTATAGAGGTAACAGGGTCTGTTCTATAGAGGTAACAGGGTCTGTTCTATAGAGGTAACAGGGTCTGTTCTATAGAGGTAACAGGGTCTGTTCTATAGAGGTAACAGGGTCTGTTCTATAGGGGTAACAGGGTCTGTTCTATAGGTAACAGGGTCTGTTCTATAGAGGTAACAGGGTCTGTTCTATAGAGGTAACAGGGTCTGTTCTATAGAGGTAACAGGGTCTGTTCTATAGAGGGGTAACAGGGTCTGTTCTATAGAGGTAACAGGGTCTGTTCTATAGAGGTAACAGGGTCTGTTCTATAGAGGTAACAGGGTCTGTTCTATAGGGTCTGTTCTATAGGGTAACAGGGTCTGTTCTATAGAGGTAACAGGGTCTGTTCTATAGAGGTAACAGGGTCTGTTCTATAGAGGTAACAGGGTCTGTTCTATAGAGGTAACAGGGTCTGTTCTATAGAGGTAACAGGGTCTGTTCTATAGAGGTAACAGGGTCTGTTCTATAGAGGTAACAGGGTCTGTTCTATAGAGGTAACAGGGTCTGTTCTATAGAGGTAACAGGGTCTGTTCTATAGAGGTAACAGGGTCTGTTCTATAGGAGGTAACAGGGTCTGTTCTATGTTCTATAGAGGTAACAGGGTCTGTTCTATAGAGGTAACAGGGTCTGTTCTATAGGGGTAACAGGGTCTGTTCTATAGAGGTAACAGGGTCTGTTCTATAGAGGTAGGGTCTGTTCTATAGGGTCAGGGTCTGTTCTATAGAGGTAACAGGGTCTGTTCTATAGGGTCTGTTCTATAGAGGTAACAGGGTCTGTTCTATAGAGGTAACAGGGTCTGTTCTATAGGGGTAACAGGGTCTGTTCTATAGAGGTAACAGGGTCTGTTCTACAGGGTCTGTTCTATAGAGGTAACAGGGTCTGTTCTATAGGGGTAACAGGGTCTGTTCTATAGAGGTAACAGGGTCTGTTCTATAGAGGTAACAGGGTCTGTTCTAGGGGTAACAGGGTCTGTTCTATAGGTAACAGGGTCTGTTCTATAGAGGTAACAGGGTCTGTTCTATAGAGGTAACAGGGTCTGTTCTATAGAGGTAACAGGGTCTGTTCTATAGAGGTAACAGGGTCTGTTCTATAGAGGTAACAGGGTCTGTTCTATAGAGGTAACAGGGTCTGTTCTATAGAGGTAACAGGGTCTGTTCTATAGAGGTAACAGGGTCTGTTCTATAGAGGTAACAGGGTCTGTTCTATAGAGGTAACAGGGTCTGTTCTATAGAGGTAACAGGGTCTGTTCTATAGGGTAACAGGGTCTGTTCTATAGAGGTAACAGGGTCTGTTCTATAGAGGTAACAGGGTCTGTTCTATAGAGGTAACAGGGTCTGTTCTATAGAGGTAACAGGGTCTGTTCTATAGAGGTAACAGGGTCTGTTCTATAGAGGTAACAGGGTCTGTTCTATAGAGGTAAGGGTCTGTTCAGGGTCTGTTCTATAGAGGTAACAGGGTCTGTTCTATAGAGGTAACAGGGTCTGTTCTATAGAGGTAACAGGGTCTGTTCTATAGAGGTAACAGGGTCTGTTCTATAGAGGTAACAGGGTCTGTTCTATAGAGGTAACAGGGTCTGTTCTATAGAGGTAACAGGGTCTGTTCTATAGAGGTAACAGGGTCTGTTCTATAGAGGTAACAGGGTCTGTTCTATAGAGGTAACAGGGTCTGTTCTATAGAGGTAACAGGGTCTGTTCTATAGAGTAACAGGGTCTGTTCTATAGAGGTAACAGGGTCTGTTCTATAGGGGTAACAGGGTCTGTGTTCCTGCAGTGGTCTGAGGAGCCGTAACAGTCTGCAGCTCACCTGACAGGGTCCAGAGAGACGGCTACCAGGCCTCCACACAAGGACAACTCATAGGACCAGCTCTACCAGGAGATCATCAACTTCTTCGACAAGGGCAAGGTACCTAGAGGGAGGGGGGGAGAGGGTGGAAGGGTGATGGACGGGGAGAGAGGGTGTGTTTTAGAGAAAGTGAGTGTTGGTGAGAGAGGGGGTGGTGAGAGGGGAGGTGGTAAGAGATAGAGGGGAGGTGGTGATTGGCCCTCCTCTATAAGCCCTCTATTGGCCCTCCTCTGGAAGTCCTCTATTGGCCCTCCTCTATAAGCCCTCCTCTGGAAGCCCTCTATTGGCCCTCCTCTATTGGCCCTCTATTGGCCCTCCTCTATAAGCCCTCTATTGGCCCTCCTCTGGAAGTCCTCTATTGGCCCTCCTCTAGAAGCCCTCTATTGGCCCTCCTCTGGAAGCCCTTTATTGGCCCTCCTCTATAAGCCCTCTATTGGCCCTCCTCTATAAGCCCTCTATTGGCCCTCCTCTATTGGCCCTCCTCTGGAAGCTCTCTATTGGCCCTCCTCTGGAAGCCCTCTATTGGCCCTCCTCTGGAAGCCCTCTATTGGCCCTCCTCTGGAAGCCCTCTATTGGCCCTCCTCTGGAAGCCCTCTATTGGCCCTCCTCTGGAAGCTCTCTATTGGCCCTCCTCTGGAAGCCCTCTATTGGCCCTCCTCTGGAAGCCCTCTATTGGCCCTCCTCTGGAAGCCCTCTATTGGCCCTCCTCTGGAAGCCCTCTATTGGCCCTCCTCTATAAGCCCTCTATTGGCCCTCCTCTGGAAGCTCTCTATTGGCCCTCCTCTGGAAGCCCTTTATTGGCCCTCCTCTGGAAGCCCTTTATTGGCCACCCTCTGGAAGCCCTCTATTGGCCCTCCTCTGGAAGCCCTTTATTGGCCCGCCTCTATAAGCCCTCTATTGGCCCTCCTCTATTGGCCCTCCTCTGGAAGCCCTCTATTGGCCCTCCTCTGGAAGCTCTCTATTGGCCCTCCTCTATAAGCCCTCTATTGGCCCTCCTCTGGAAGCCCTCTATTGGCCCTCCTCTGGAAGCCCTCTGTTGGCCCTCTCTCTCTCTCTCTCTCCTCCTTGCCCCACCAACCGCCTTCCCTTCTTCTCTCACTCTCCCTCCCATCCTCCTCTCTCCCATCCTCCTCTCCCTCCCATCCTACTCTCTCCCATCCTCCTCTCCCCCATCCTCCTCTCTCCCATCCTCCTCTCCCTCCCATCTTCCTTCCTCCATCCTCCTCTCTCCTCCCTCCATCCTCCTACTCCTCCCTCCATCCTCCTCTCTCTCCCCCCTCCCTCCCTCCCATCCTCCTCTCTCCCTCCATCCTATCCTCCTCTCTCTCCCCCTCCATCCTCCCCTCTCCCTCCATCTTCTCTCCCTCCATCCCATCCCCCTCTCTCCCTCCTCCCTCCATCCCATCCTCCTCTCTCCCTCCTCCCTCCATCCCATCCTCCTCTCTCCCTCATCTTCTCTCCCTCCATCCCATCCTCCTCTCTCCCTCCATCTTCTCTCCCTCCATCCCATCCTCCTCTCTCCCTCATCTTCTCTCCCTCCATCCCATCCTCCTCTCTCCCTCCTCCCTCCATCCCATCCTCCTCTCTCCCTCCTACCTCCATCCCATCCTCCTCTCTCCCTCCTCCCTCCATCCCATCCTCCTCTCTCCCTCATCTTCTCTCCCTCCATCCCATCCTCCTCTCTCCCTCCATCTTCTCTCCCTCCATCCCATCCTCCTCTCTCCCTCATCTTCTCTCCCTCCATCCCATCCTCCTCTCTCCCTCCTCCCTCCATCCCATCCTCCTCTCTCCCTCCATCTTCTCTCCCTCCATCCCATCCTCCTCTCTCCCTCATCTTCTCTCCCTCCATCCCATCCTCCTCTCTCCCTCCTCCCTCCATCCCATCCCCCTCTCTCCCTCCTCCCTCCATCCCATCCTCCTCTCTCCCTCCTCTCTCCCTCATCTTCTCTCCCTCCATCCCATCCTCCTCTCTCCCTCCATCTTCTCTCCCTCCATCCCATCCTCCTCTCTCCCTCCTCCCTCCATCCCATCCTCCTCTCTCCCTCCTCCCTCCATCCCATCCTCCTCTCTCACTCCTCCCTCCATCCCATCCTCCTCTCTCCCTCATCTTCTCTCCCTCCATCCCATCCTCCTCTCTCCCTCATCTTCTCTCCCTCCATCCCATCCTCCTCTCTCCCTCCATCTTCTCTCCCTCCATCCCATCATCCTCTCTCCCTCCTCCCTCCATCCCATCCTCCTCTCTCCCTCCTCCCTCCATCCCATCCTCCTCCCTCCCTCATCTTCTCTCCCTCCATCCCATCCTCCTCTCTCCCTCATCTTCTCTCCCTCCATCCCATCCTCCTCTCTCCCTCCATCCCATCCTCCTACTCCTCCCTCCATCCTCCTCTCTCTCCCCCCTCCCTCCCTCCCATCCTCCTCTCTCCCTCCATCCTATCCTCCTCTCTCTCCCCCTCCATCCTCCCCTCTCCCTCCATCTTCTCTCCCTCCATCCCATCCCCCTCTCTCCCTCCTCCCTCCATCCCATCCTCCTCTCTCCCTCCTCCCTCCATCCCATCCTCCTCTCTCCCTCATCTTCTCTCCCTCCATCCCATCCTCCTCTCTCCCTCCATCTTCTCTCCCTCCATCCCATCCTCCTCTCTCCCTCATCTTCTCTCCCTCCATCCCATCCTCCTCTCTCCCTCCTCCCTCCATCCCATCCTCCTCTCTCCCTCCTCCCTCCATCCCATCCTCCTCTCTCCCTCCTCCCTCCATCCCATCCTCCTCTCTCCCTCATCTTCTCTCCCTCCATCCCATCCTCCTCTCTCCCTCATCTTCTCTCCCTCCATCCCATCCTCCTCTCTCCCTCATCTTCTCTCCCTCCATCCCATCCTCCTCTCTCCCTCCTCCCTCCATCCCATCCTCCTCTCTCCCTCCTCCCTCCATCCCATCCTCCTCTCTCACTCCTCCCTCCATCCCATCCTCCTCTCTCCCTCATCTTCTCTCCCTCCATCCCATCCTCCTCTCTCCCTCATCTTCTCTCCCTCCATCCCATCCTCCTCTCTCCCTCCATCTTCTCTCCCTCCATCCCATCATCCTCTCTCCCTCCTCCCTCCATCCCATCCTCCTCTCTCCCTCCTCCCTCCATCCCATTCTCCTCTCTCCCTCATCTTCTCTCCCTCCATCCCATCCTCCTCTCTCCCTCATCTTCTCTCCCTCCATCCCATCCTCCTCTCTCCCTCCATCCCATCCTCCTCTCTCCTTCCTTCTTCTCTCCCTCCATCCCATCCTCCTCTCTCCCCCCATCTTCTCTCCCTCCATCCCATCCTCCTCTACATCCCCTCCTTTCCTGCCACCCCAGTATCACCATAAGCCACAAGAAAGACAGACAGACAGACAGTAGATAATGTGCCTGCATGATGCCATTCTGTAAAAACAGGAGGAGCAGACCATTCTCAGATGACTCAATCTGGAGAAATATCTGTCTGTCTGTCCCATCTTCAGCAGAGCAAGGTACCGCAGGGGCTTTAGTCAGGAAGACCTCCCCGATACTACTGAAGATGGGGAGGTTGGAGAGCGAGAGGGAGGAGGGGATGAGGTGGGAGAGAGAGGGGTGGGGTGGGGGAGAGAGAGGGAGGGGAGGGAGGAGTAGGCAGGCAGCTAAATGCAATGACTAATATATATGACTGTTCTCTCATATCCTGTGTATGTGTGTGTCTCTGTGTGTGTCTCTCTCTCTCTCTCTCTCTGTCTGTGTGTGTGTGTGTGTGTGTGTGTGTGTGTGTGTGTGTGTGTGTGTGTGTGTGTGTGTGTGTGTGTGTGTGTGTGTGTGTGTGTGTGTGTGTGTGTGTGTGTGTGTGTGTGTGTGTGTGTGTAGATGTGGGAGGAAGCCATCGTACTAGGAAAGGAGCTGGCAGACCAGTATGAGAATGAGATGTTTGACTTTGAGCAGCTCAGTGCCTCCTTGGTAAGTTCAATCTAATCACGTGGTATATTCTACTGGTATAGAAACTGTCCTCTTGTTGTAGGAGACCTGGTATATTCTTCTGGTATAGAAACTGCCCTCTTGTTGTAGGAGACCTGGTATAGAAACTGTCCTCTTGTTGTAGGAGACCTGGTATAGAAACTGTCCTCTTGTTGTAGGAGACCTGGTATAGAAACTGTCATCTTGTTGTAGGAGACCTGGTAAAGAAACTGTCATCTTGTTGTAGGAGACGTGGTATATTCTACTGGTATAGAAACTGTCTTCTTGCTGTAGGAGACGTGGTATATTCTACTGGTATAGAAACTGTCATCTTGTTGTAGGAGACGTGGTATATTCTACTGGTATAGAAACTGTCATCTTGTTGTAGGAGACGTGGTATATTCTACTGGTATAGAAACTGTCCTCTTGTTGTTGGAGACGTGGTATATTCTACCTGTATAGAAACTGTCCTCTTGTTGTAGGAGATGTGGTATATTCTACTGGTATAGAAACTGTCCTCTTGTTGTAGGAGACGTGGTATATTCTACCTGTATAGAAACTGTCCTCTTGTTGTAGGAGACGTGGTATATTCTACTGGTATAGAAACTGTCATCTTGTTGTAGGAGACGTGACGTGGTATATTCTACTGGTATAGAAACTGTCATCTTGTTGTAGGAGACGTGGTATATTCTACTGTTATAGAAACTGTCCTCTTGTTGTAGGAGACGTGGTATATTCTACTGGTATAGAAACTGTCCTCTTGTTGTAGGAGACGTGGTATATTCTACTGGTATAGAAACTGTCCTCTTGTTGTAGGAGACGTGGTATATTCTACTGGTATAGAAACTGTCCTCTTGTTGTAGGAGACGTGGTATATTCTACTGGTATAGAAACTGTCATCTTGTTGTAGGACACGTGGTATATTCTACTGGTATAGAAACTGCCCTCTTGTTGTAGGAGACGTGGTATATTCTACTGGTATAGAAACTGTCATCTTGTTGTAGGAGACGTGGTATATTCTACTGGTATAGAAACTGTCCTCTTGTTGTAGGAGACGTGGTATATTCTACTGGTATAGAAACTGTCCTCTTGTTGTAGGAGACGTGGTATATTCTACTGGTATAGAAACTGTCCTCTTGTTGTAGAAGACCTGGTATATTCTACTGGTATAGAAACTGTCCTCTTGTTGTAGGAGACGTGGTATATTCTACTGGTATAGAAACTGTCCTCTTGTTGTAGGAGACGTGGTATATTCTACTGGTATAGAAACTGTCCTCTTGTTGTAGGAGACGTGGTATATTCTACTGGTATAGAAACTGTCCTCTTGTTGTAGGAGACGTGGTATATTCTACTGGTATAGAAACTGTCCTCTTGTTGTAGGAGACCTGGTATATTCTACTGGTATAGAAACTGTCCTCTTGTTGTAGGAGACGTGGTATATTCTACTGGTATAGAAACTGTCCTCTTGTTGTAGGAGACGTGGTATATTCTACTGGTATAGAAACTGTCCTCTTGTTGTAGGAGACATGGTATATTCTACTGGTATAGAAACTGTCCTCTTGTAGGAGACATGGTATATTCTACTGGTATAGAAACTGTCCTCTTGTTGTAGGAGACATGGTATATTCTACTGGTATAGAAACTGTCCTCTTGTAGGAGACATGGTATATTCTACTGGTATAGAAACTGTCATCTTGTTGTAGGAGACGTGACGTGGTATATTCTACTGGTATAGAAACTGTCCTCTTGTTGTAGGAGACATGGTATATTCTACTGGTATAGAAACTGTCCTCTTGTAGGAGACATGGTATATTCTACTGGTATAGAAACTGTCATCTTGTTGTAGGAGACGTGACGTGGTATATTCTACTGGTATAGAAACTGTCATCTTGTTGTAGGAGACGTGGTATATTCTACTGGTATAGAAACTGTCCTCTTGTTGTAGGAGACGTGGTATATTCTACTGTTATAGAAACTGTCCTCTTGTTGTAGGAGACGTGGTATATTCTACTGGTATAGAAACTGTCCTCTTGTTGTAGGAGACGTGGTATATTCTACTGGTATAGAAACTGTCCTCTTGTTGTAGGAGACGTGGTATATTCTACTGGTATAGAAACTGTCCTCTTGTTGTAGGAGACATGGTATATTCTACCTGTATAGAAACTGTCCTCTTGTTGTAGGAGACATGGTATATTCTACCTGTATAGAAACTGTCCTCTTGTTGTAGGACACGTGGTATATTCTACTGGTATAGAAACTGTCCTCTTGTTGTAGGACACGTGGTATATTCTACTGGTATAGAAACTGTCCTCTTGTTGTAGGAGACGTGGTATATTCTTCTGGTATAGAAACTGTCATCTTGTTGTTGGAGACGTGGTATATTTTACTGGTATAGAACTCTATGTATTATCATATGGACAGCACCTTGACATGGGTGCTTTCAGTGTGTGTGTGTGTGTGTGTGTGTGTGTGGGTGGGTGTGGGTGGGTGGGTGGGTGGGTGAGTGTGTGAGTGCGTGCGTGCGTGCGTGCGTGCGTGCGTGCGTGTGTGTGTGTGTACACATGGTATTCTGCATCCAGTACATTAAGTCTTCCTGAACGTTACTTCCTGTTACAGAGGAAACAGGCTCAGTTCTACGAGAACATTGTGAAGGTGATCCGGCCCAAGCCAGACTACTTCGCTGTGGGATACTATGGAGTGGGCTTCCCTTCCTTCCTCAGGGTAAGTAGTACCTGGGTCCTACACACACAGGCTCAGCAACACACACACACACACACAGTCCATAGTTCTGCAGCCATCTGTTGAGAGAGTAAACAGTAGAGTCCCCTGCCTCAACATTCAATACATTACCTCAGCCAGTAGAGTCCCCTGCCTCAGCCAGTAGAGTCCCCTGCCTCAACATTCAATACATTACCTCAGCCAGTAGAGTCCCCTGCCTCGGCCAGTAGAGTCCCCTGCCTCGGCCAGTAGAGTCCCCTGCCTCGGCCAGTAGAGTCCCCTGCCTCGGCCAGTAGAGTCCCCTGCCTCGGCCAGTAGAGTCCCCTGCCTCGGCCAGTAGAGTCCCCTGCCTCGGCCAGTAGAGTCCCCTGCCTCGGCCAGTAGAGTCCCCCTGCCTCGGCCAGTAGAGTCCCCTGCCTCGGCCAGTAGAGTCCCCTGCCTCGGCCAGTAGAGTCCCCTGCCTCGGCCAGTAGAGTCCCCTGCCTCGGCCAGTAGAGTCCCCTGCCTCGGCCAGTAGAGTCCCCTGCCTCGGCCAGTAGAGTCCCCTGCCTCGGCCAGTAGAGTCCCCTGCCTCGGCCAGTAGAGTCCCCTGCCTCGGCCAGTAGACCTCCTGCCTCGGCCAGTAGAGTCCCCTGCCTCGGCCAGTAGAGTCCCCTGCCTCGGCCAGTAGAGTCCCCTGCCTCGGCCAGTAGAGTCCCCTGCCTCGGCCAGTAGAGTCCCCTGCCTCGGCCAGTAGAGTCCCCTGCCTCGGCCAGTAGAGTCCCCTGCCTCGGCCAGTAGAGTCCCCTGCCTCGGCCAGTAGAGTCCCCTGCCTCGGCCAGTAGAGTCCCCTGCCTCGGCCAGTAGAGTCCCCTGCCTCGGCCAGTAGAGTCCCCTGCCTCGGCCAGTAGAGTCCCCTGCCTCGGCCAGTAGAGTCCCCTGCCTCGGCCAGTAGAGTCCCCTGCCTCGGCCAGTAGAGTCCCCTGCCTCGGCCAGTAGAGTCCCCTGCCTCGGCCAGTAGAGTCCCCTGCCTCGGCCAGTAGAGTCCCCTGCCTCGGCCAGTAGAGTCCCCTGCCTCGGCCAGTAGAGTCCCCTGCCTCGGCCAGTAGAGTCCCCTGCCTCGGCCAGTAGAGTCCCCTGCCTCGGCCAGTAGAGTCCCCTGCCTCGGCCAGTAGAGTCCTCTGCCTCAGCCTTCATACATTACCTCAGCCAGTAGAGTCCCCTGCCTCGGCCAGTAGAGTCCCCTGCCTCGGCCAGTAGAGTCCCCTGCCTCGGCCAGTAGAGTCCCCTGCCTCGGCCAGTAGAGTCCCCTGCCTCGGCCAGTAGAGTCCCCTGCCTCGGCCAGTAGAGTCCCCTGCCTCGGCCAGTAGAGTCCCCTGCCTCATATTAAAACCTCTCACTCTGTGGTGTGGTGTTATCTTTTGGTTTTTCTCCCTGAATTTCAAGAAGACTTTTAAGTGTTGAGAGGAGAGGAGAGGAGAGGAGAGGAGAGGAGAGGAGAGGAGAGGAGAGGAGAGGAGAGGAGAGGAGAGGAGAGGAGAGGAGAGGAGAGGAGAGGAGAGGAGAGGAGAGGAGGGGAGACTTCCAACAGGCTGTAAGGCTGCACTCTGAGAGCGAGAAAGACGTGGAGAGAGGATATTATATTTGGACTGTGAGAATGTTCTGTTAAATAGAAGTGTGTAATCACGCTACATAGCAATGAGCTGGAGCCTCTTACACTTCTGTTAATAGACGAGGGTTTTCCCATCAAGCATTCCCCTCAGAGGGTGACTCTCTCTCTCTCTCTCTCTCTCTCTCTCTCTCTCTCTCTCTCTCCTCTCCCTCCCCCCCTCTCTCTCTCTCTCGCCTCTCCTCCCCTCTTCTCTTCCCTCTGTCTCTATGTCTCTCTCTCCTCTCCTCCCCCCCTCTCTCTCTCTCTCTCTCTCTCTCTCTCTCTCTCTCTCTCTCTCTCTCTGTCTCTGTCTCTGTCTCTCTCGCCTCTCCTCCCCTATTCTCTTCCCTCTGTCTCTCTCTCTCTCCTCTCCTCCCCCTCTCTCTCTCTCTCTCCTCTCCTCCCACCTCTCTCTCTCTCTCGCCTCTCCTCCCCTATTCTCTTGTCTCTGTCTCTCTCTCTCCTCTCCTCCCCCCCCTCTCTCTCTCTCTCTCGCCTCTCCCCCCTCTTGCTCTCTCTCTCTCTCGCCTCTCCTCCCCTATTCTCTTCCTCTGTCTCTCTCTCTCTCTCTCTCCCCCTCTCTCTCTCTCTCCTCTCCCCCCTCTCTCTCTCTCTCGCCTCTCCTCCCCTATTCTCTTCCCTCTGTCTCTCTCTCCTCTCCTTCCCCCCTCTCTCTCTCTCTCGCCTCTCCTCCCCTATTCTCTTCCCTCTGTCTCTCTCTCTTCTCTTCCCTCTGTCTCTCTCTCTTCTCTTCCCTCTGTCTCTATGTCTCTCTCTCAATACGTATTTATATTTATTATGGATCCCCATTAGTTCCTGTCAAGGCAGCAGCTACTCTTCCTGGGGTTTATTATGGATCCCCATTAGTTCCTGTCAAGGCAGCAGCTACTCTTCCTGGGGTTTATTATGGATCCCCATTAGTTCCTGCCAAGGCAGCAGCTACTCTTCCTGGGGTTTATTATGGATCCCCATTAGTTCCTGCCAAGGCAGCAGCTACTCTTCCTGGGGTTTATTATGGATCCCCATTAGTTCCTGTCAAGGCAGCAGCTACTCTTCCTGGGGTTTATTATGGATCCCCATTAGTTCCTGTCAAGGCAGCAGCTACTCTTCCTGGGGTTTATTATGGATCCCCATTAGTTCCTGTCAAGGCAGCAGCTACTCTTCCTGGGGTTTATTATGGATCCCCATTAGTTCCTGTCAAGGCAGCAGCTACTCTTCCTGGGGTTTATTATGGATCCCCATTCTCTCTCTTTTCCCCAAGGCGTGTTAATGATTTCGGTCGTGTTCGACCTCTCCCGCGCGGGAAAGACTTCACTGTTTTGTCACGACGTCGTCCTCTTTCCAGAACATCTGTAAAGATGCTCCTTTAAGGAAGAGGCCTCGTCTGATCATTCCATTAGGGCTGTTGAAGACCGTTTTCACAAGGCTCCCCTCTAAACCCCTTCCTCCTCTAGCAGGGCACAGCATCCATTACAGATTGAACAGCCAGGTGCTGCCTTTGTCTGTCTGGCTGTCTAAAAGGCCTTTATAGGGTCCATCTATACTCAGTCCTCTCTTTGATTCTGTTATCAGCTTTCTGGGGGACAGAGAGAGTGATGTTTGTCTGTTAGGAGGACAGATAGAGTGATGTGTGTCTGGGGGACAGATAGAGTGATGTGTGTCTGGGGGACAGAGAGAGTGATGTGTGTCTGGAGGACAGAGAGAGTGATGTGTGTCTGGAGGACAGAGAGAGTGATGTGTGTCTGGGGGAAAGAGAGAGTGATGTGTGTCTGTTAGGAGGACAGAGAGAGTGATGTGTGTCTGTTAGGAGGACAGAGAGAGTGATGTGTGTCTGGAGGACAGAGAGAGTGATGTGTGTCTGGGGGACAGAGAGAGTGATGTGTGTCTGTTAGGAGGACAGAGAGAGTGATGTGTGTCTGGAGGAGGACAGAGAGAGTGATGTGTGTCTGGAGGAGGACAGAGAGAGTGATGTGTGTCTGTTAGGAGGACAGAGAGAGTGATGTGTGTCTGGGGGACAGAGAGAGTGATGTGTGTCTGTTAGGAGGACAGAGAGAGTGATTGATGTGTGTCTGTTAGGAGGACAGAGAGAGTGATGTGTGTCTGGAGGACAGAGAGAGTGATGTGTGTCTGGAGGACAGAGAGAGTGATGTGTGTCTGGAGGACAGAGAGAGTGATGTGTGTCTGGAGGACAGAGAGAGTGATGTGTGTCTGGAGGACAGAGAGAGTGATGTGTGTCTGGAGGACAGAGAGAGTGATGTGTGTCTGGAGGAGGACAGAGAGAGTGATGTGTGTCTGGGGGACAGAGAGAGTGATGTGTGTCTGTTAGGAGGACAGAGAGAGTGATGTGTGTCTGTTAGGAGGACAGAGAGAGTGATGTGTGTCTGTTAGGAGGACAGGGAGAGTGATGTGTGTCTGGAGGAGGACAGAGGTAGTGATGTGTGTCTGGGGGACAGAGAGAGTGATGTGTGTCTGTTAGGAGGACAGAGAGAGTGATGTGTGTCTGGAGGACAGAGAGAGTGATGTGTGTCTGGAAGACAGAGAGAGTGATGTGTGTCTGGAGGACAGAGAGAGTGATGTGTGTCTGGAGGACAGAGAGAGTGATGTGTGTCTGGGGGACAGAGAGAGTGATGTGTGTCTGTTAGGAGGACAGAGAGAGTGATGTGTGTCTGTTAGGAGGACAGAGAGAGTGATGTGTGTCTGGAGGAGGACAGAGAGAGTGATGTGTGTCTGGAGGAGGACAGAGAGAGTGATGTGTGTCTGTTAGGAGGACAGAGAGAGTGATGTGTGTCTGTTAGGAGGACAGAGAGAGTGATGTGTGTCTGTTAGGAGGACAGAGAGAGTGATGTGTGTCTGGAGGACAGAGAGAGTGATGTGTGTCTGTTAGGAGGACAGAGAGAGTGATGTGTGTCTGTTAGGAGGACAGAGAGAGTGATGTGTGTCTGGAGGACAGAGAGAGTGATGTGTGTCTGGGGGACAGAGAGAGTGGTGTGTGTCTGGAGGACAGAGAGAGTGATGTGTGTCTGGAGGACAGAGAGAGTGATGTGTGTCTGGAGGACAGAGAGAGTGATGTGTGTCTGGAGGACAGAGAGAGTGATGTGTGTCTGGGGGACAGAGAGAGTGATGTGTGTCTGTTAGGAGGACAGAGAGAGTGATGTGTGTCTGTTAGGAGGACAGAGAGAGTGATGTGTGTCTGGAGGAGGACAGAGGTAGTGATGTGTGTCTGGGGGACAGAGAGAGTGATGTGTGTCTGGAAAACAGAGAGAGTGATGTGTGTCTGTTAGGAGGACAGAGAGAGTGATGTGTGTCTGGAGGACAGAGAGAGTGATGTGTGTCTGGAGGACAGAGAGAGTGATGTGTGTCTGTTAGGGGGACAGAGAGAGTGATGTGTGTCTGTTAGGGGGACAGAGAGAGTGATGTGTGTCTGTTAGGGGGACAGAGAGAGTGATGTGTGTCTGGGGGACAGAGAGAGTGATGTGTGTCTGGGGTAGGTTGTCTATGACCAGCACCTGTCTACTGTAGACTACCTCATAGACTTCTCTATATCCTGTCTACTGTAGACTACCTCATAGACTTCTCTACAGCCGGTCTACTGTAGACTACCTCACAGACTTCTCTACATCCTGTCTACTGTAGACTACCTCATAGTCTTCTCTACAGCCGGTCTACTGTAAACTACCTCATAGACTTCTCTACATCCTGTCTACTGTAAACTACCTCATAGACTTCTCTACATCCTGTCTACTGTAGACTACCTCATAGTCTTCTCTACAGCCGGTCTACTGTAGACTACCTCATAGACTTTTCTATATCCTGTCTACTGTAGACTACCTCATAGACTTCTCTACATCCTGTCTACTGTAGACTACCTCATAGACTTCTCTACATCCTGTCTACTGTAAACTACCTCACAGACTTCTCTACAGCCAGTCTACTGTAAACTACCTCATAGACTTCTCTACATCCTGTCTACTGTAAACTACCTCATAGACTTCTCTACATCCTGTCTACTGTAGACTACCTCACAGACTTCTCTACATCCTGTCTACTGTAAACTACCTCATAGACTTCTCTACATCCTGTCTACTGTAAACTACCTCATAGACTTCTCTCTACATCCTGTCTACTGTAGACTACCTCACAGACTTCTCTACAGCCGGTCTACAGTAGACTACCTCATAGACTTCTCTACATCCTGTCTACTGTAGACTACCTCACAGACTTCTCTACATCCTGTCTACTGTAGACTACCTTCTTGGAGCTAAAGATGCTTTACTTCCTGTTTGAGAAAGGGGGGGGGGTCGTAATAAATAAATGACTTCTCATATCTAATTCAGTGAGATGAAAACCTCAGCTTATTAGTATCAGCCCAGAAGTTATCATTACCGATCAGATACTGGAACAAAGGCTGTGTCCCAAATGGAAGCCTATTCACTATATAGTGCACTTATTTTTGACCAGAACCCCAATAGGCTTATTCAAAAGTAGTGCACTACGTGGGGAAACAGGCTGTGATTTGGGACACGGGAATATGCTGTGCAGTTTTTAAAGGGGACAATGTTCTTTCCCCCTCGAATAAAATGCCAATTTACCACGGAGCATTAATCTTGTAAGGGCTGGAGAGAGTGTTTTTACCTTAATAGCTGCACAACAACATTAACTAAACTAGATTATTATTGCCAGCTAAAGTGGGTTAGTGTTTTGTGCCCTGGTCTCTACTGTTCTCCTGTAAATCACTGATGTTCTGCACCAGATAGACGTTACCTCACTGACTGTCCTATTGGACTAGGGATGATAGCCGTTACCTCACTGACTGTCCTATTGGACTAGGGATGATAGCCGTTACCTCACTGACTGTCCTATTGGACTTGGGATGATAGTCTTTATCCCTCTCACTGTCCTATTGGACTAGGGATGATAGTCTTTATCCTCGCTCACTGTCCTATTGGATTAGGGATGATAGTCTTTATCCTCGCTCCCTGTCCTATTGGACTAGGGATGATAGTCTTTATCCCTCTCACTGTCCTATTGGACTAGGGATGATAGTCTTTATCCCTCTCACTGACTGTCCTATTGGACTAGGGATGATAGTCTTTATCCCTCTCGCTGTCCTATTGGACTAGGGATGATAGTCTTTATCCTCGCTCACTGTCGTCCTATTGGACTTGGGATGATCGCCGTTACCCCTCTCACTGTCCTATTGGACTAGGGATGATAGTCTTTATCCATCTCACTGTCCTGTTGGACTGGGGATGATAGCCGTTACCCCTCTCACTGTCCTATTGGACTAGGGATGATAGTCTTTATCCCTCTCACTGACTGTCCAATTGGACTAGGGATGATAGTCTTTATCCCTCTCACTGTCCTATTGGACTAGGGATGATAGTCTTTATCCTCGCTCACTGTCGTCCTATTGGACTTGGGATGGTCGCCATTACCACTCTCACTGTCCTATTGGACTAGGGATGATAGTCTTTATTCCTCTCACTGTCCTATTGGATTAGGGATGATAGTCTTTATTCCTCTCACTGTCCTATTGGATTAGGGATGATAGTCTTTATTCCTCTCACTGTCCTATTGGACTAGGGATGATAGTCTTTATTCCTCTCACTGTCCTATTGGATTAGGGATGATAGTATTTATTCCTCTCACTGTCCTATTGGATTAGGGATGATAGTCTTTATTCCTCTCACTGTCCTATTGGACTAGGGATGATAGTCTTTATTCCTCTCACTGTCCTATTGGACTAGGGATGATAGTCTTTGTCCCTAGTTAGAGGTAGGTAGCCTAGTGGTTAGAGGCAGGTAGCCTAGTGGTTAGAGCGTTGGACTTGTAACCGAAAGGTTGCAATATCTAATCCCTGAGCTCACAAGGTAAAAATCTGTCGTTCTGCCCCCTGTTCCTACGCCATCATTGTAGATAAGAATTTGTTCTTATTAACTGACTTTCCTAGCTAAATAAAGGTTAAATAAAAAATATGTATAAATAGTGACCAGAGCCTTCAAAAGTAGTGCCCTACTTATGACCAGAGCCTTCAAAAGTAGTGCACTACTTATGACCAGAGCCTTCAAAAGTAGTGCACTACTTATGACCAGAGCCTTCAAAAGTAGTGCACTACTTATGACCAGAGCCTTCAAAAGTAGTGCCCTACTTATGACCAGAGCCTTCAAAAGTAGTGCACTACTTATGACCAGAGCCTTCAAAAGTAGTGCACTACTTATGACCAGAGCCTTCAAAAGTAGTGCCCTACTTATGACCAGAGCCTTCAAAAGTAGTGCACTACTTAAAACCAGAGACTTCAAAAGTAGTGCCCTACTTATGACCAGAGCCTTCAAAAGTAGTGCCCTACTTATGACCAGAGCCTTCAAAAGTAGTGCACTACTTATGACCAGAGCCTTCAAAAGTAGTGCACTACTTATGACCAGAGCCTTCAAAAGTAGTGCACTACATAGGGGAAAGGGTGAAATGTGGAATGCGCTTGAGTGTGAAGAAGTGTGGACTTCATTCAGAATCCATATTATATCAAATGATAAAATAATGAACACTTAATGTAATATCAATCCTGGGCTCTCTGCACGAGTCGTTAGGGAAGTATTTATCTTAGGCTAATTGAGATACATTGTGTTTGCAGTGGTTTTCTTAGTGTCTTCATGTTGCTGTTTGTATGTCAGTATCTCCCTGCCTCTGGGGGGGGGTAGGGGGGAGGTCAATTATATTAAAGATATCATTGCATCCAATGAAGGCACTTTGCTTCTCTCCTTCCTTAAGAACACATTGTAATCATTGCTGCTTAATTCAGCTGATTATGATGCATTTGTATCTAATGTGGAAGGCATTAGGATATTCTCTTATTTAAAAAAAAAACTGAACACATTCGCACGTGGGAAAAGCGGCATTTCTGGGAAATCGTCATTGGCTTTGATACTCTGATTGGTTAGAGACGAGCCAATCGCTGATTAATGGATGAGGAGAAAGGACTTCTGGGAAGGCAGACTGACTGAATGGACCAACAGAAAGGACTTCTGGGAAGGCAGACTGAATGGACCAACAGAAAGGACTTCTGGGAAGGCAGACTGACTGAATGGATGAGGAGAAAGGACTTCTGGGAAGGCAGACTGACTGAATGGATGAGGAGAAAGGACTTCTGGGAAGGCAGACTGACTGAATGGATCAGGAGAAAGGACTTCTGGGAAGGCAGTCTGACTGAATGGACCAACAGAAAGGACTTCTGGGAAGGCAGTCTGACTGAATGGATGAGGAGAAAGGACTTCTGGGAAGGCAGTCTGACTGAATGGATGAGGAGAAAGGACTTCTGGGAAGGCAGTCTGACTGAATGGATGAGGAGAAAGGACTTCTGGGAAGGCAGTCTGACTGAATGGATGAGGAGAAAGGACTTCTGGGAAGGCAGTCTGACTGAATGGACCAACAGAAAGGACTTCTGGGAAGGCAGACTGACTGAATGGATGAGGAGAAAGGACTTCTGGGAAGGCAGACTGACTGAATGGATCAGGAGAAAGGACTTCTGGGAAGGCAGTCTGACTGAATGGATGAGGAGAAAGGACTTCTGGGAAGGCAGTCTGACTGAATGGATGAGGAGAAAGGACTTCTGGGAAGGCAGTCTGACTGAATGGATGAGGAGAAAGGACTTCTGGGAAGGCAGTCTGACTGAATGGATGAGGAGAAAGGACTTCTGGGAAGGCAGTCTGACTGAATGGATCAGGAGAAGGGACTTCTGGGAAGGCAGTCTGACTGAATGGATCAGGAGAAGGGACTTCTGGGAAGGCAGTCTGACTGAATGGACCAACAGAAAGGACTTCTGGGAAGGCAGTCTGACTGAATGGACCAACAGAAAGGACTTCTGGGAAGGCAGACTGACTGAATGGATGAGGAGAAAGGACTTCTGGGAAGGCAGTCTGACTGAATGGATCAGGAGAAGGGACTTCTGGGAAGGCAGTCTGACTGAATGGACCAACAGAAAGGACTTCTGGGAAGGCAGTCTGACTGAATGGATCAGGAGAAAGGACTTCTGGGAAGGCAGTCTGACTGAATGGATCAGGAGAAAGGACTTCTGGGAAGGCAGTCTGACTGAATGGATGAGGAGAAAGGACTTCTGGGAAGGCAGTCTGACTGAATGGATGAGGAGAAAGGACTTCTGGGAAGGCAGTCTGACTGAATGGATCAGGAGAAGGGACTTCTGGGAAGTCAGACTGAATGGATCAGGAGAAAGGACTTCTGGGAAGGCAGACTGACTGAATGGATCAGGAGAAAGGACTTCTGGGAAGTCAGACTGAATGGACCAACAGAAAGGACTTCTGGGAAGTCAGACTGAATGTATCTAGCGATCGGTAGAGCAGGGGTATTAAATGAAGTACTTCATTCCTCCGTCTTTCTCTGACTTGTGTTCCGTCTGTTTCTGTAAAGCTGCGGTGTTTCTGTTTATCTCAGCGGCTCAACGGAAGTGTTCAGGCTTTCCAAAAGTTGTCTGAAGATATTTATCAAACTGTGTTCCAGCACTTTAAAATATAAGCTGTCACGTTCCTATCATACCGAGTTCTCTGAGACGTACAGTGGGTTCTGTCCCAAACAGTACCGTATTCCCTGTAGAGGGCACTAATTTTGAACAGGTTCCATAGGGCTCTAGTCAAAAGTAGTGCACTACATAGGGAATAGGGCTCTAGTCAAAAGTAGTGCACTACATAGGG
The DNA here is from genome assembly GCF_021184085.1 of Oncorhynchus gorbuscha. Classification (NCBI taxonomy): domain Eukaryota; kingdom Metazoa; phylum Chordata; class Actinopteri; order Salmoniformes; family Salmonidae; genus Oncorhynchus; species Oncorhynchus gorbuscha. The sequence continues at coordinate 72,266 of NW_025746877.1, forward strand.
AATAGGGTGCCATTTGGGACACTGGAAACGCTTCTGAGTTTACTGACTGGGACAAACAAACAAAGTTTCCTCATCTCATACATTTTCAGGTACGTTTTGTCCTCTCCCCTTCAAACGGTGTGTTAGTTTCTACACACTCCTGTGACCTAAGATGACGGCCTTGTCAGCGTAAGCACCGATTTAGCCTTGTCGTGTCTTTTACGTTCTTGGCTCATTGACTTTCATGGGTCATTGCTAAGATCATGGTTGATTGATATGGTTGATTGATATGGTTGATTGAAATGGTTGATTGAAATGGTTGATTGAAATGGTTGATTGATATGGTTGATTGATCTGGTTGATTGATATGGTTGATTGAAATGGTTGATTGATATGGTTGATTGATCTGGTTGATTGATATGGTTGATTGAAATGGTTGATTGATATGGTTGATTGATATGGTTGATTGATATGGTTGATTGATATGGTTGATTGAAATGGTTGATTGAAATGGTTGATTGATATGGTTGATTGAAATGGTTGATTGAAATGGTTGATTGAAATGGTTGATTGAAATGGTTGATTGATCTGGTTGATTGATCTAGTTGATTGATATGGTTGATTGATCTGGTTGATTGATATGGTTGATTGATATGGTTGATTGAAATGGTTGATTGAAATGGTTGATTGATATGGTTGATTGATATGGTTGATTGATATGGTTGATTGATATGGTTGATTGATCTGGTTGATTGAAATGGTTGATTGATATGGTTGATTGAAATGGTTGATTGATCTGGTTGATTGAAATGGTTGATTGATATGGTTGATTGATCTGGTTGATTGAAATGGTTGATTGATATGGTTGATTGATCTGGTTGATTGAAATGGTTGATTGAAATGGTGGATTGATCTCCTGTATGTTTTATCGTGTTGAACCTAAGTCTCCATCGCTAACAAACAGACTTTGTATTCGTTTTCCCACCATGCATTTGGAGATATTTGGATTCCATTTATGTTCCCATAAACCCCTCTGCCGACAGCATGTTTAAATCATCTATGAATTTCATTCTAGATGCTGTTTGATTTTCTATTCCGCTTTTTATTGACTTCGTCATGACACTAGTTTCTTGGCCGACTGTGTTTTTCCATTTACCAAAAAAAACAGTAATGAATTATTGACGAGCCGAAGTACGAGAACTGTTTTCTGTTGTTGCTTCTTCGCCTCCTCTGTGACAGACTGTGATTTCCTTTCTCTGTCAGAATGGTGCATTCTGGGAGCTGAGTAATGAGCACCATGACATTGAGAGGAACACACACACACCCCGATAGAATGGGGCGGCAGGTAGCCTAGCGATTAGAGCGTTGGGCCAGTAACCGAAAGGCCGCTGGTTCAAATACCCAATCCGACAAGTTGAAAAACCTGTCCGTGTCCTTTGAGCAAGGCACTTAACCCTAATTGTCTCCAGGGGCTGACCCTGTAGGTCGACCGTCATGGTCAATAAGAATTTGTTCTTAACTGACTTGCCTAGTTAAATAATGAATGTTTGTGTGTGTGTGATAGAAGCTCTATCTGAGGTCTCACATGAAATAGACCAGCGATATCCTGGTTTTACCTCAGTGTTTCTGATTCTATAGTATAGAATATTCAAAGAGAAAATATGCACATTTTCCCAACAGCAGTGAGTTTCCACCAAACTGAGTTTTCTTTTAAATTACTGCGTGGTAACATACACAATCGGTCCTAATCTATGGATTTCACATGACTGGGAATACAGATCTGTATTTTGTTGGTCACAGACACCTTTAACAAATGGGCCTCAGGACCTAGTAAAAGAAAAGAAGACTTCAGTACTACTTACATATATTTACTATTCACGACGTTGACATCAGCAAACCGCTCGCCCCACACCACACCATACACGTGGTCTGTGGTTCTAAACCCAGTTGGACTTATTGCCTAATTCTCTAAAACGACATTGAAGGCGGCTTATGGTAGAGAAATGAACATTGCATTCTCTGGAAACAGCTCTGGTGGACATTCCTGCAGTCAGCATGCCAATCGCACGCTCCTCAAAACATGAGACATCTGTGACGTTGTGTTGTGTGACAAGATTGCACATTTTAGAGTGGCCTTTTATTGCCCCCAGCACAAGGTGCACCTGTGTAATGATCATGCTGTTTAATCAACTTCTTGATATACCACACCTGTCAGGTGGATGGATTATCTTGGCAAAGGAAAATCTCACTAAATGTAATGTAAGCAAAATTGTGCACAACATTTGAGAGAAATAAGCTTTTTGTGCGTATGAAACATTTCTGGGATCTTTTGTTTCAGCTCATGAAACATGGGACCAACACTTTACATGATGTGTTGATATTTTTAGTTCAGTGTAGTTTGCCCTTCTTCAATGTTCCCTCTTATTTTGGAGGGCACTGAGCAAATTTCTGGTCTTATAAGCGGAAACTGGAGGCTGTGTCCTTACAGTTTTAGACAGTAACCAATAGATAGTAGCCAATAGACAGTAGCCAATAGGCTGTGTCCTTACAGTTTTAGACAGTAACCAATAGATAGTAGCCAATAGACAGTAGCCAATAGGCTGTGTCCTTACAGTTTTAGACAGTAGCCAATAGACAGTAGCCAATAGACAGTAGCCAATAGGCTGTACCCTGACAGTTTTAGACAGTAGCCAATAGGCTGTACCCTGACAGTTTTAGACAGTAGCCAATAGGCTGTACCCTGACAGTTTTAGACAGTAGCCAATAGTATATCCTTACAGTTTTAGACAGTAGCCAATAGTATATCCTTACTGTTTTAGACAGTAGCCAATAGGCTGTATCCTTACTGTTTTAGACAGTAGCCAATAGGCTGAACCCTTACAGTTTTAGACAGTAGCCAATAGGCTGAACCCTTACAGTTTTAGACAGTAGCCAATAGGCTGAACCCTTACAGTTTTAGACAGTAGCCAATAGGCTGAACCCTTACAGTTTTAGACAGTAGCCAATAGGCTGTATCCTTACTGTTTTAGACAGTAGCCAATAGGCTGTATAGTGCTGACTAATGGAGTGAACTCAGCGAAGTCCAATCTCTCGTCTCTCTGCGCCATGGCAATTCATGTGCAGAAAGCATCAGCGTATGTGACAATTAGGGAGAAAAACAAAGTTCAAAGTCTGTTGGGAGCAGAACAGGGTTCAAAGCCTGTTGACAACAGAACAGGGTTCAAAGCCTGTTGACAACAGAACAGGGTTCAAAGCCTGTTGACAACAGAACAGGGTTCAAAGCCTGTTGACAACAGAACAGGGTTCAAAGCCTGTTGAGAACAGAACAGGGTTCAAAGCCTGTTGAGAACAGAACAGGGTTCAAAGCCTGTTGACAACAGAACAGGGTTCAAAGCCTGTTGACAACAGAACAGGGTTCAAAGCCTGTTGACAACAGAACAGGGTTGAAAGCCTGTTGAGCCTATTGTTTCTCTGTTTTCACACCAGTTCACTGGTAATAAAGTCATGCAGGTTTACACAATACACAAGATCCAACACCCATTCAACCCCATATCACACTGTGTCTGCAGTGTGTGTGTGTGTGTGTGTGTGTGTGTGTGTGTGTGTGTGTGTGTGTGTGTGTGTGTGTGTGTGTGTGTGTGTGTGTGTGTGTGTGTGTGTGTGTGTGTGTGTGTGTGTGTGTGTGTGTGTGTGTGTGTGCGTGATCTGTGTTCGTCACTAGTCCAGTGTAGTGAAGCATGGCAGGGTGAAATTGAGCTGCCTCGGTGGCGAACCCTCACCCCACCCCCCGGAGCCCAGCGTGGCTTCGACTGTGCCACAAAGCATCTTCTGGTGGTCAGACAGAAGTGGTGTAAAAAAAAAACCACAACGTTCTCTCTGTTTTTCCCCTCTCAGAACAAGATGTTCATCTATAGAGGGAAGGAGTACGAGAGGAGAGAGGACTTTGAGGCCAGACTGCTCACCCAGTTCCCCAACGCGGACAAGATGAAGACGACCACGCCGCCCGGCGAGGACATCAAGACCTCTTCCTCACAGTGTATCCTTACCACAGAGATAACAGTCAAGACAGCCAGCAGAGGACTGGCCACCCATCGGAGCCTGGTTCCTCTCTAGGTTTCTTCCTAGGTTCTGGCCTTTCTAGGGAGTTTTTCCTAGCCTGGTTCCTCTCTAGGTTTCTTCCTAGGTTCCGGCCTTTCTAGGGAGTTTTTCCTAGCCTGGTTCCTCTCTAGGTTTCTTCCTAGGTTCTGGCCTTTCTATGGAGTTTTTCCTAGCCTGGTTCCTCTCTAGGTTTCTTCCTAGGTTCTGGCCTTTCTAGGGAGTCTTCCTAGCCTGGTTCCTCTCTAGGTTTCTTCCTAGGTTCTGGCCTTTCTAGGGAGTTTTTCCTAGCCTGGTTCCTCTCTAGGTTTCTTCCTAGGTTCTGGCCTTTCTAGGGAGTCTTCCTAGCCTGGTTCCTCTCTAGGTTTCTTCCTAGGTTCTGGCCTTTCTAGGGAGTCTTCCTAGCCTGGTTCCTCTCTAGGTTTCTTCCTAGGTTCTGGCCTTTCTAGGGAGTTTTTCCTAGCCTGGTTCCTCTCTAGGTTTCTTCCTAGGTTCTGGCCTTTCTAGGGAGTTTTTCCTAGCCTGGTTCCTCTCTAGGTTTCTTCCTAGGTTCTGGCCTTTCTAAGGAGTCTTCCTAGCCTGGTTCCTCTCTAGGTTTCTTCCTAGGTTCTGGCCTTTCTAGGGAGTCTTCCTAGCCTGGTTCCTCTCTAGGTTTCTTCCTAGGTTCTGGCCTTTCTAGGGAGTCTTCCTAGCCACTGTTCTTCTGCCTCTGCATTGCTCTCTGGGGGTCTTAGGTTTCTGTACAGCACTGCTGTTGTAAAATGGGCTTGATAAAATAAAATGTTGATCGACAGACATCAGACAGACATCAGGAACTATCCCTGACAGTGTATACTTATCACAGAGATGACAGTCAATCAATCAATCAATCAATTATATTTATAAAGTCCTTTTCCCATACATCAGTAGTCTTCACAAAGTGCTTCACCTCCACCATCTACACACGTTAACCCCCAACACATTCATCAGACTGGGAGGGTCTAAGCATGACTTTAGTTAGTATGGTAGAGCATCTCCTACTTTACAGTTGTGTTCTGTTTTAGTTGAACTCATTGTGACCAGTTCGTTTATATTCCACTGTTTAATATTTCCGTTAACGGCTGTGATAAAAGGCATCCAGTGTTTCACCGTCAAGCCGGTTTTAGAACTCCCTTCAAAGTTCCAGAACAAACCCGTCTCTGAGCAGATCGTCAGGTATGTATCTGTCTGTCTGTCTGTCTGTCTGTCTGTCTGTCTGTCTGTCTGTCTGTCTGTCTGTCTGTCTGTCTGTCTGTCTGTCTGTCTGTCTGTCTGTCTGTCTGTCTGTCTGTCTGTCTGTCTGTCTGTCTGTCTGTCTGTCTGTCTGTCTGTCTGACTTCTTCCTTGTCATACGGAGTGTTTACATCATGTATGGCTGGGTTACGTCAGGACGACAGTCCATCTGAGTGACATATTAATGCATATTACCACTTGATGAAAATGTATATTTAGTTTCATCCTTTGCATTCTCTGAGTAGTACTGTATCTCCTGTTATATTAGTCCTGAACTAAATGAGATGGAGTCAGGTACTATATCTCCTGTTATATTAGTCCTGAACTAAATGAGATGGAGACAGGTACTGTATCTCCTGTTATATTAGTCCTGAACTAAATGAGATGGAGTCAGGTACTGTATCTCCTGTTATATTAGTCCTGAACTAAATGAGATGGAGTCAGGTACTGTATCTCCTGTTATATTAGTCCTGAACTAAATGAGATGGAGACAGGTACTGTATCTCCTGTTATATTAGTCCTGAACTAAATGAGATGGAGACAGGTACTGTATCTCCTGTTATATTAGTCCTGAACTAAATGAGGAGTCAGGTACTGTATCTCCTGTTATATTAGTCCTGAACTAAATGAGGAGTCAGGTACTGTATCTCCTGTTATATTAGTCCTGAACTAAATGAGATGGAGACAGGTACTGTATCTTCTGTTATATTAGTCCTGAACTAAATGAGATGGAGACAGGTACTGTATCTCCTGTTATATTAGTCCTGAACTAAATGAGATGGAGTCAGGTACTGTATCTTCTGTTATATTAGTCCTGAACTAAATGAGATGGAGACAGGTACTGTATCTCCTGTTATATTAGTCCTGAACTAAATGAGATGGAGTCAGGTACTGTATCTCCTGTTATATTAGTCCTGAACTAAATGAGATGGAGACAGGTACTGTATCTCCTGTTATATTAGTCCTGAACTAAATGAGGAGACAGGTACTGTATCTCCTGTTATATTAGTCCTGAACTAAATGAGGAGTCAGGTACTGTATCTCCTGTTATATCCAGAACACTGTCGCAGTAGGACAGACCCAGAGGACACTGGTCCAGAACACTGTAGCAGTAGGACAGACCCAGAGGACACTAGTCCAGAACACTGAGCACTGGGACAGACCCAGAGGACACTGTAGCAGTAGGACAGACCCAGAGGATACTGGTCCAGAACACTGTAGCAGTAGGACAGACCCAGAGGACACTAGTCCAGAACACTGAGCACTGGGACAGACCCAGAGGACACTGGTCCAGAACACTGTAGCAGTAGGACAGACCCAGAGGACACTGGTCCAGAACACTGTAGCAGTAGGACAGACCCAGAGGACACTAGTCCAGAACACTGTAGCAGTAGGACAGACCCAGAGGACACTAGTCCAGAATACTGTAGCAGTAGGACAGACCCCGAGGACACTGGTCCAGAACACTGTAGCAGTAGGACAGACCCAGAGGACACTGGTCCAGAACACTGTAGCAGTAGGACAGACCAGAGGACACTAGTCCAGAATACTGTAGCAGTAGGACAGACCCAGAGGACAGTAGCAGTAGGACAGACCCAGAGGACACTAGTCCAGAATACTGTAGCAGTAGGACAGACCCAGAGGACACTGGTCCAGAACACTGTAGCAGTAGGACAGACCCAGAGGACACTGGTCCAGAACACTGTAGCAGTAGGACAGACCCAGAGGACACTGGTCCAGAACACTGTAGCAGTAGGACAGACCCAGAGGACACTGGTCCAGAACACTGTAGCAGTAGGACAGACCCAGAGGACACTGGTCCAGAACACTGTAGCAGTAGGACAGACCCAGAGGACACTGGTCCAGAACACTGTAGCAGTAGGACAGACCCAGAGGACACTGGTCCAGAATGCTGTAGCAGTAGGACAGACCCAGAGGACACTGGTCCAGAATACTGTAGCAGTAGGACAGACCCAGAGGACAGTAGCAGTAGGACAGACCCAGAGGACACTAGTCCAGAATACTGTAGCAGTAGGACAGACCCAGAGGACACTGGTCCAGAATACTGTAGCAGTAGGACAGACCCAGAGGACACTAGTCCAGAACACTGTAGCAGTAGGACAGACCCAGAGGACACTGGTCCAGAATACTGAGCACTGGGACTGGAAGGTGAACAAATCTAAATGTAAATGTGTTTGTAGATCAAACAGAGGTTGACCTTCATGTGTTTCTGTTATTAACTCACTCTGCTCCCTTCATCACAGCTGCTACAGCTGGACACACACACACACACACACACACACACACACACACACACACACACACACACACACACACACACACACACACACACACACACACACACACACACACACACACACACACACACACACACACACACACACACACACACACACACACACACACACACACACACACACACACACACACACACACAGCACAGTTAGACAGACAGACAGCCAGACAGACAGACAGACAGACAGACAGACAGACAGACAGACAGACACACACACACACACACACACACACACAGACAGTCAGAATGACAGACAGTCAGAATGACAGACAGTCAGACAGACAGTCAGACAGACAGACAGTCAGACAGACAGACAGACAGACAGACAGACAGACAGACAGACAGACAGACAGACAGACAGACAGACAGACAGACAGACAGACAGACAGACAGACAGACACCCCCAGCCAGCCAGCCAGCCTCACTCAGCTGTGTAAACACAGCCCCGATGTGTCTTTATACACTGACCAATTCCAACACCAACCCTGTGTTCAATTAAACCTGAGTATTTATTGACTGAAGAACTTAGTTATTTTTCCATAGTGGCTGAAATGTACCTTTTGGTAAATGTGGCCATGCGGTAAGGTGACCTAGTCACACAGGATACAGGTCTGTCTGAATGTTGTCCTTGTGGTTTAATGGTCTATATTGACCCCTATATAACTCATGGGTCTGTCTGAATGTTGTCCTTGTGGTCTATATTGACCCCTATATAACTCATGGGTCTGTCTGAATGTTGTCCTTGTGGTTTAATGGTCTATATTGATCCCTATATAACTCATGGGTCTGTCTGAATGTTGTCCTTGTGGTGTAATGGTCTATATTGACCCCTATATAACTCATGGGTCTGTCTGAATGTTGTCCTTGTGGTGTAATGGTCTATATTGACCCCTATATAACTCATGGGTCTGTCTGAATGTTGTCCTTGTGGTGTGTTGGTCTATATTGACCCCTATATAACTCATGGGTCTGTCTGAATGTTGTCCTTGTGGTGTAATGGTCTATATTGACCCCTATATAACTCATGGGTCTGTCTGAATGTTGTCCTTGTGGTTTAATGGTCTATATTGACCCCTATATAACTCATGGGTCTGTCTGAATGTTGTCCTTGTGGTTTAATGGTCTATATTGACCCCTATATAACTCATGGGTCTGTCTGAATGTTGTCCTTGTGGTTTAATGGTCTATATTGACCCCTATATAACTCATGGGTCTGTCTGAATGTTGTCCTTGTGGTCTATATTGACCCCTATATAACTCATGGGTCTGTCTGAATGTTGTCCTTGTGGTTTAATGGTCTATATTGATCCCTATATAACTCATGGGTCTGTCTGAATGTTGTCCTTGTGGTTTAATGGTCTATATTGATCCCTATATAACTCATGGGTCTGTCTGAATGTTGTCCTTGTGGTTTAATGGTCTATATTGATCCCTATAACTCATGGGTCTGTCTGAATGTTGTCCTTGTGGTTTAATGGTCTATATTGACCCCTATATAACTCATGGGTCTGTCTGAATGTTGTCCTTGTGGTTTAATGGTCTATATTGACCCCTATATAACTCATGGGTCTGTCTGAATGTTGTCCTTGTGGTGTAATGGTCTATATTGACCCCTATATAACTCATGGGTCTGTCTGAATGTTGTCCTTGTGGTTTAATGGTCTATATTGACCCCTATATAACTCATGGGTCTGTCTGAATGTTGTCCTTGTGGTTTAATGGTCTATATTGACCCCTATATAACTCATGGGTCTGTCTGAATGTTGTCCTTGTGGTATAATGGTCTATAGTTGGTCCTCTGTAGCTCAGTTGGTAGAGCATGGCGCTTTGTAACGCCAGGGTAGTGGGTTCGATCTCCGGGACCACCCATACGTAGAATGTATGCACACATGACTGTAAGTCGCTTTGGATAAAAGCGTCTGCTAAATGGCATATATTATTATTATTATTATTATTATTATTATTATTATTATTATTATAACTCATGGGTCTGTGGGTCTGTCTGAATGTTGTCCTTGTGGTGTGTTGGTCTATATTGATCCCTATATGTTCCAGGGTCTGTCTGAATGTTGTCCTCTCCTCTCTCTCTCTCTCTCTCTCTCTCTCTCTCTCTCTCTCTCTCTCTCTCTCTCTCTCTCTCTCTGAGAGATTGGGGTGGTACCATAGTACCATAGTTAATCTTCCTTCCCCTGTCATCATCACTGTCCAAACTGCCACTAACTCCCAAGGCTAATATCAGAGCCAGCTTGTCCAGGGATAATACATTTTAAATGACTTAGGAGTCTGGGAGTCCTGTATAGTGCACTACTCCCCTATATACCCTGGTCTAAAGTAGTGCACTATATAGGGAATAGGGTTGTCCAGGGATAATACATTTTAAATTACTTAGGAGTCTGGACTCCTGTATAGTGCACTACTCCCCTATAGACCCTGGTCTAAAGTAGTGCACTACTCCCCTATAGACCCTGGTCTAAAGTAGTGCCAAACTCTGTAATCAGTGAGGAGGAATCAGATTATAAAACTCTGTAATCAGTGAGGAGGAATCAGATTATAAAACTCTGTAATCAGTGATGAGGAATCAGATTATAAAACTCTGTAATCAGTGATGAGGAATCAGATTATAAAACTCTGTAATCAGTGATGAGGAATCAGATTATAAAACTCTGTAATCAGTGAGGAGGAATCAGATTATAAAACTCTGTAATCAGTGATGAGGAATCAGATTATAAAACTCTGTAATCAGTGATGAGGAATCAGATTATACAACTCTGTAATCAGTGATGAGGAATCAGATTTGGGTTTGTAGACAGAAAGTCTGAACGGAGGTGTTTAACATTCAGCTTCTCTGTCCTTG